>NC_091282.1:795017674-795320705 GCF_032444005.1 Ranitomeya imitator | reverse complement strand
TTATTTGTTTGAGCATACAGCAGAGCTGGAGAGCTTGCCGTTTTGCCAGTGGGCTGAAGTTATGGCCCCCTTCCTGACGGGAGATGCCTAGAATGCCTACAGGATGATGCCCTGGACTATAAGAAAGTGAACTGGGGGTTAAAACGTATGTACGAGCTCAATGGGTGTTCCAGTGGTCCTTTGTGGAAACTCGCCCCGCTAGGCCTCAGGCATATGATTTACTACAGCTCGTAAAGACTTTAACCCCTTTCCAGATGGTAGATAGACTGGTGGTTGAGCCGCTAGTAAGAACTCTGCCAGCCGCTATTCACCGTTGGGTGGGGCCAAGGGGGTCTCAGCACCCTAGACCAGGTGTTCAGCCTGGTTGAGTGGTATACGGCCACTCAGGACTTTATATGGGACACTGCTACACTGCGGTTATCACGTCGGGCCCTGCCAGCCCAGGTACCCTTGGCTGGGGCCAATCAGGATCGAGGGTACGTGATTGGCCGTGGGGTTATCAAACTCAAATAAATAAAATCGAGGCCATACAGAACTCGCCCCAATTTGTTACCACCAAACAGGTGAGTTCTTTTCTTGGCATCGCTGGGTATTACCGGAGGTTTATACCTAATTTCTCTGGGAGAACAACACCCCTAACCAATCTCCTCAAGGGAAAGAAGTTGGTCATGGTCTGGTGGAACCCTCAGGCCAGGGAAGCATACCTATCCATGAAGTTGGTGCTGTGCGGACAGCCCGTTCTCACCAGCCCCAACTTCGAGAGACTTCATAGTGCAGATGGGCACCTCTAACTTCGGCCTAGGAGAGGTCCTGTCACAGGAGGTGAACAGAGAGGAACATCCGGTCACCTACCTGAGTAGGAAACTCACCCCAGCCAAGAAAAATTATAGCGTAGTAGAGGAGTGCCTGGCTATTAACCCCTTCATGACCCAGCCTATTTTGACCTTAAAGACCTTGCCGTTTTTTGCAATTCTGACCAGTGTCCCTTCATGAGGTAATAACTCAGGAACGCTTCAATGGATCCTAGCGGTTCTGAGATTGTTTTTTCGTGACATATTGGGCTTCATGTTAGTGGTAAATTTAGGTCAATAAATTCTGTGTTTATTTGTGATAAAAACGGAAATTTGGCGAAAATTTTGAAAATTTCGCAATTTTCACATTTTGAATTTTTATTCTGTTAAACCAGAGAGTTATGTGACACAAAATAGTTAATAAATAACATTTCCCACACGTCTACTTTACATCAGCACAATTTTGGAAACAAAATTTTTTTTTGCTAGGAAGTTATAAGGGTTAAAATTTGACCAGCGATTTCTCATTTTTACAACGAAATTTACAAAACCATTTTTTTTAGGGACCACCTCACATTTGAAGTCAGTTTGAGGGGTCTATATGGCTGAAAATACCCAAAAGTGACACCATTCTAAAAACTGCACCCCTCAAGGTACTCAAAACCACATTCAAGAAGTTTATTAACCCTTCAGGTGCTTCACAGCAGCAGAAGCAACATGGAAGGAAAAAATGAACATTTAACTTATTAGTCACAAAAATGATTTTTCAGCAACAATTTTTTTATTTTCCCAATGGTAAAAGGAGAAACTGAACCACGTAAGTTGTTGTCCAATTTGTGCTGAGTACGCTGATACCTCATATGTGGGGGTAAACCACTGTTTGGGCGCACGGCAGGGCTTGGAAGGGAAGGAGCGCCATTTGACTTTTTGAATGAAAAATTGGCTGCACTCTTTAGCGAACACCATGTCACATTTGGAGAGCCCCCGTGTGCCTAAAAATTGGAGCTCCCCCACAAGTGACCCCATTTTGGAAACTAGACGCCCCAAGGAACTTATCTAGATGCATAGTGAGCCCTTTAAACCCCCAGGTGCTTCACAAATTGATCCGTAAAAATGAAAAAGTACTTTTTTTTCACAAAAAAAGTTTTTTAGCCTCAATTTTTTCATTTTCACATGGACAACAGGATAAAATGGATCCTAAAATTTGTTTGGCAATTTCTCCTGAGTACACAGATACCTCACATGTGGGGGTAAACCACTGTTTGGGCACATGGTAAGGCTCGGAAGGGAAGGAGCGCCATTTGACTTTTTGAATGAAAAATTATCTCCATCGTTAGCGGACACCATGTCGCGTTTGGAGAGACCCTGTGTGCTTAAACATTGGAGCTCCCCCACAAGTGACCCCATTTTGGAAACTGGACCCCCCAAGGAACTTATCTAGATGCCTAGTGAGCACTTTAAACCCTCAGGTGCTTCACAAATTGATCCGTAAAAATGAAAAAGTACTTTTTTTTCACAAAAAATTTATTTTCGCCTCAATTTTTTCATTTTCACATGGGCAACAGGATAAAATGGATCCTAAAATTTGTTGAGCAATTTCTCCCGAGTACGACGATACCTCATATGTGGGGGTAAACCACTGTTTGGGCACACGGCAGGGCTCGGAAGGGAAGGCGCGCCTTTTAACTTTTTGAATGGAAAATTAGCTCCAATTGTTAGCGGACACCATGTCGCATTTGGAGAGCCCCTGTGTGCCTATGCAATGGAGCTCCCCCACAAGTGACCCCATTTTGGAAACTAGACCCCCCAAGGAACTTATCTAGATGCATACTGAGCACTTTAAACCCCCAGGTGCTTCACAGAAGTTTATAATGCAGAGCCATGAAAATAAAAAATAATTTTTCTTTTCTCAAAAATGATTTTTTAGCCTGGAATTTCCTATTTTGCCAATGGTAATAGGAGAAATTGGACCACAAATGTTGTTGTCCAGTTTGTCCTGAGTATGCAGATACCCCATATGTGGGGGTAAACCACTGTTTGGGCGCACGGCAGGGCTCAGAAGGGAAGGCACGCCATTTGGCTTTTTAAATGGAAAATTATCTCCAATCATTAGCGGACACCATGTCGCGTTTGGAGAGCCCCTGTGTGCCTAAACATTGGAGATCACCCACAAATTACCCCATTTTGGAAACTAGACCCCCAAAGGAACTAATCTAGATGTGTAGTGAGCACTTTGAACCCTCAAATGCTTCACAGAAGTTTATAACGCAGAGCCATGAAAATAAAAAAAAAAATTATTTTCTCAAAAATGAATTTTAGCCCGCAATTTTTTATTTTCCCAAGGGTAACAGGAGAAATTTGACCCCAAAAGTTGTTGTCCAGTTTCTCCTGAGTACGCTGATACCCCATATGTGGGGGTAAACCACTGTTTAGGCACATGCTGGGGCTCGGAAGTGAAGTAGTGACGTTTTGAAATGCAGACTTTGATGGAATGCTCTGTGGGCGTCACATTGCGTTTGCAGAGCCCCTGATGTGGCTAAACAGTAGAAACCCCCCACAAGTGTCCCCATTTTGGAAACTAGACCCCGAAAGGAACTTATCTAGATGTGAGGTGAGCACTTTGAACCCCCAAGTGCTTCACAGAAGTTCATAACACAGAGCAGTGAAAATAATAAATACGTTTTCTTTCCTCAAAATAATTTTTTAGCCCAGAATTTTTTATTTTCCCAAGGGTTACAGGAGAAATTGGACCACAAAAGTTGTTGTCCAGTTTCTCCTGAGTACGCTGATACCCCATGTGTGGGGGTAAACCACTGTTTGGGCACATGTGGGGGCTCAGAAGGGAAGTAGTGACTTTTGAAATGCAGACTTTGATGGAATGGTCTGCGGGCGTCACGTTGCGTTTGCAGAGCCCCTGGTGTGCCTAAACAGTAGAAACCCCCCACAAGTGACCCCATTTTGGAAACTAGACCCCCAAAGGAACTTATCTAGATGTGTGGTGAGCACTTTCAACCCCCAAGTGCTTTACAGAAGTTTATAACGCAGAGCCGTGAAAATAATAAATACGTTTTCTTTCCTCAAAAATAATTTTTTAGCCCAGAATTTTTTATTTTCCCAAGGGTTACAGGAGAAATTGGACCACAAAAGTTGTTGTCCAGTTTCTCCTGAGTACGCTGATGCCCCATGTGTGGGGGTAAACCACTGTTTGGGCACACGTGGGGGCTCAGAAGGGAAGTAGTGACTTTTGAAATGCAGACTTTGATGGAATGGTCTGCGGGCGTCACGTTGCGTTTGCAGAGCCCCTGGTGTGCCTAAACAGTAGAAACCCCCCACAAGTGACCCCATTTTGGAAACTAGACCCCCCAAGGAACTTATCTAGATATGTGGTGAGCACTTTGAACCCCCAAGTGCTTCACAGACGTTTACAACGCAGAGCCGTGAAAATAAAAAATAATTTTTCTTTCCTCAAAAATGATGTTTTAGCAAGCAATTTTTTATTTTCTCAAGGGTAACAGGAGAAATTGGACCCCAGTAATTGTTGCGCAGTTTGTCCTGAGTATGCTGGTACCCCATATGTGGGGGTAAACCACTGTTTGGGCACACGTCGGGGTTCGGAAGTGAGGGAGCACCATTTGAATTTTTGAATACAAGATTGGCTGGAATCAATGGTGGCGCCATGTTGCGTTTGGAGACCCCCTGAAGTGCCTAAACAGTGGAAACCCCTCAATTCTACCTCCAACACTAACCCCAACACACCCCTAACCTTAATCCCAACTGTAGCCATAACCCTAATCACAACCCTAACCCCAACACACCCCTAACCACAACCCTAACCCCAACACACCCCTAACCCTAACCACAACCCTAATTCCAACCCAACCCTAAGGCTATGTGCCAACGTTGCGGATTCGTATGAGATTTTTCAGCACCATTTTTGAAAAATCCGCGGGTAAAAGGCACTACGTTTTACCTGCGGATTTTCTGCGGATTTCCAGTGTTTTTTGTGCGGATTTCACCTGCGGATTCCTATTGAGGAACAGGTGTAAAACGCTGCGGAATCCGCACAAAGAATTGGCATGCTGCGGAAAATACAACGCAGCGTTCCCGCGCGGTATTTTCCGCACCATGGGCACAGCGGATTTGGTTTTCCATATGTTTACATGGTACTGTAAACCTGATGGAACACTGCTGCGGATCCTCAGCCAAATCCGCACCGTGTGCACATAGCCTAATTCTAAAGGTATGTGCACACGCTGCAGAAAATGCTGCGGATCCGCAGCAGTTTCCCATGAGTTTACAGTTCAATGTGAACCTATGGGAACCAAAAATCGCCGTACATATGCTGCGGAAAAACTGCACGGAAACGCAGCGGTTTACATTCCGCAGCATGTCACTTCTTTCTGCGGATTCCGCAGCGGTTTTACAACTGCTCCAATAGAAAATCGCAGTTGTAAAACCGCAGTGAAATGCGCAGAAAAACCGCGGTAAATCCACGATAAATCCACAGCGGTTTAGCACTGTGGATTTTCCAAATCCGCTGCGGAAAAGTCCGCATAGGACCAGAATATGTGTGCACATACCGAAACCCTAACCCTACCCCTAACCCTACCCCTAACCCTACCCCTAACCCTACCCCTAACCCTACCCCTACCCCTAACCCTAACCCTACCCCTAACCCTAACCCTACCCCTAACCCTACCCCTAACCCTACCCCTAACCCTAACCCTAGTTCTTACCCCAACCTTAGTGAAAAAAAAAAAAATTCTTTATTTTTTTTATTGTCCCTATCTATGGGGGTGACAAAGGGGGGGGGGTCATTTACTATTTTTTTTATTTTGATCACTGAGATAGGTTATATCTCAGTGATCAAAATTCACTCTGGAACGAATCTGCCGGCCGGCAGATTCGGCGGGCGCACTGCACATGCGCCCGCCATTTTGGAAGATGGCGGCGCCCAGGAAAGAAGACGGACGGACCTCGGGCGGCCAGGTAAGTATAAGGGGGGGAGATCAGGGCACGGGGGGGGGCGTCGGAGCACGGGGGGGTGGATCGGAGCATGGGGGGGGTGGATCGGAGCATGGGGTGGGTGGATCGGAACACGGGAGGGAGGATTGGAGCACGGGGGAGGATTGGAGCACGGGGTGAGGGATCGCTGTGCGGGGGGGGTGGATCGGAGCACGGGGGGTCGCTGTGTGCGGGGGGGGATCGGAGTGCGGGGGGGTTTGATTGAAGCGCGGGGGGTGTGATTGGTGCATGGGGGAAGCGGACAGGAGGACGGGGGAGCGGAGCACAGGACGGAGGGGAGCGGACCACAGATCGGGGGGCTGGGGGGGCGATCGGAGGGGTGGGGTGGGTGCACATAAGTGTTTCCAGCCATGGCCGATGATATTGCAGCATCGGCCATGGCTGGATTGTAATATTTCACCAGTTTTTTAGGTGAAATATTACAAATCGCTCTGATTGGCAGTTTCACTTTCAACAGCCAATCAGAGCGATCGTAGCCACGAGGGGGTGAAGCCACCCCCCCTGGGCTACACTACCACTCCCCCTGTCCCTGCAGATCGGGTGAAATGGGAGTTAACCCTTTCACCCGATCTGCAGGGACGCGATCTTTCCATGACGCATATGCTGCGTCATGGGTCGGAATGGCACCGACTTTCATGACGCAGCGTATGCGTCAAAGGTCGGGAAGGGGTTAAGTGGGCCTTGGAATCCCTATGTTATTTTTTGCTCGGTCGACCATTTTCCTTGGTGACGGATCTTTCACCCTTGGTATGAATAAGAAATGCCAAGGAGAGGAATGCTCAGGTCACCCAATGGTTCCTGTCTCTGCAAATGTCAATCACTTTCACAGTTTTAAAAAATAGGGAATAAGAGGAGTAAATCAAATAGGCTCACTGTAGACTCTTATGTACCGTATTTGGTTTGGTTAATATTTTCACTATTATTTCAATTAATTAAAAATATTAAACAAAACGTTAGCACAACCCCATCACCAAACCAATTAAAGGGAATAAACCCCACAGGGCGGTGTCTAGCCCTGCAATGAACTGAACAAGAACAAGATACACGGCACTCTATAGATTTGTGAGTAGAGGTGCTCAAGTAGGGTTTCCAGCCCCTTAAATCAACTGTATCAAAAAGCTTGGCACTCAATAATGCTTGTAGAAAATAAAGTCATTTATTTTACATCTGGACAAACAGATCAGCTGTAGCTCGTATCTTGCTAAACGTTTTTGGTCCTTTGTGGACCTTCCTCAGAGCAAGTTTATCTGGAGCGTAGGATCTGGACATTTAATCAGATGCATGAGTATGCTGACAAAATATGTAGAGGCAAATTTCAGAGGCAGTAATGGAGACCGTGACTGTGAGCAGAGTAAGCTGCTTGGGCATACGATGTGCCCACACTGTGCACGTTATGTTGCCTGGAGCAGCGTGACTCCCTCAGCATCTCAGCACACCACCAGCGCTCCAGGCAACATAACGTGCACACTGTGGGCACATCGTATGCCCAAGCAGCTTACTCTGCTCACAGTCACGGTCTCCATTACTACCTGTAATGAACTGAGCCATCCTACCTACCAGCAGAGGTTGGCACCCTAAAAACCTGCGCAATGGCGCCCTCGCTCGTCGACTGCTCTCCCTCCTGGCCCTATAAGGCCCTATTGGTGACCAGGGAGTGAGTAAGTTATTTAGTAGGTGGGACAGAGGGAATAGATAATAGAGTATGTCAGTGTTTTGGTGTCAAGAATTGATGTAGTCAAAAACATGTATCACTATTCTATGCCTTAGCTTGAATAGGAAAAGAACTAGCGCAAAAGGACTGTCCCAAGATATCACTAATTTGTTCATGCTCTTTAGCGATATGAGCTACTGCGGGAGTCGACACCATGGAACCTCAAACAGGTGTCCTCGCTAGTTCGCGAAATTCCACTGTCCCTTTCTCTTAGGCCGGTTTCACAAGTCCTGATATTTCCGTTACAGGTAAACACGGTACCGGAGATATCCGTGTCCCTGTGATACATCCGTGTTCTGAGAGGAAAGGCGTGCGCTCTGAAAGAGTGAGGCTGGTGCAGGCTGTATCCAGTACACTCACAAATTTGGACAAACAACCGCACTTAGAATGTATTCAAGTTGCATCATAAACGTGAAATATTTATTGAGGAACACCACAGTGCTCAATAAAGTATTGAGGTAACGTTTCGACCCCTTGATGGGTCTTTATCAAACCTCACTGAAAAAAACATAAAAATACAATATACTGTATTAGAGATAATGTTGCGAAGAAAAACAAAGAAAAATATGGCAAAGTGCAAAAATAAACATAATAAAACAATAGTAATGAAGCAGTATGGTGCATGAGCACCAGGTGAGCATCCAAAGTCGTGATGTATACGTACAATAAAAGCTAAAACATGCAAATATAGACATCCAATAATTTACATATATACAGATAATGCACATATAGAGTACGCAATGAATCTCCATTGTTGCCTTCCTGCACGCTGCTATGTCTATTTCATTCATTGCGTACTCTATATGGCCATTATCTGTATATATGTAAATTATTGGATGTCTATATTTGTATGTTTTAGCTTTTATTGTACGTATACATCAGGACTTTGGATGCTTACCTGGCGCTCATTACTATTGTTTTAATATGTTTATTTTTGCACTTTGCCATATTTGTCTTTGTTTTTCTTGGCCACAATATCTTTAATATACTGTATTTTTATGTTTTTTTCAGTGAGGTTTGATAAAGACCCATCAAGGGGTCGAAATGTTACCTCAATACTTTATTGATCACTGTGGTGTTCCTCAATAATTATTTCACATTTATGACACAATTTGAATACATTCTCTGAGTTCGGTTGTTTGTCCGAATTTATGAAACATCCGTGTGGCAACCGTGTGTCGCCCGTGTGCTGCATCAGGACCACACGGACGGCCGCCGGGAAGCAGCGCTACAGTAAGCGCTGTTCCGCTGCGTGTGGTGCTGAAGCCGGCTATCATCCATTCTCCCCTGCTCGGCCGGCAAGCAGAGCGAGCAGGGGAGAATGAATGAAAGAAAAATCGACGTGGAGTCCCCCCTATATTCTACAACCAACCCGTCAAAACTCACAGGTGCAGGCTGCTATTCTCAGGCTGGTAAGGGGCCATGGATATGGGCCCCCCAGCCTAAAAAAAGCAGCCTGCAACTGCCCAGAAAAGGCGCATCTTCAGCGTGGGAAAATGCCAGCTGATTTTCCCATGCTGAAGAGTTCATTTTAGTTCAGGCCGGCAGGGAGCGCAGCTTTGGTGTCGTCACCGAAGCTCTGCTCCCAGCATTTCATTCATTTACCAGTAGTTTACAGCCGGGAGCAGTTGTATTAGCAGCGCTCTCGGTTGTACACTGTACATTCCCCTAGATATGGATTACTGCATGGGACTGACTGTACGCCAGACAGGTATGGTATATTGTTGGTTTATTATTTTGACAATTTTTACAGGAGATCGAGGGCTTTGCTTGGAATGGCAGACTAATAAAGATGGAAAAAATGAATATATTGTTTTATTTCATTAAAAGATTTTTTTCTGTGTGGTGTGTTTGATTAACCCTTTAACAACTATAGGATTAGTAATAAATAGGTATCTTATTGACACCTCTTCCATTACTAAGCCGGCTTAATGTCACCTTACAATAGGAAGGTGACATTAACCCCTCATTACCCCACTTGCCACTGCTGCAGGGCAAGTGGGAAGAACAGGGTAAAGCTCCAGAATTGGCGCATCTAATAGATGGGATCTAATGTGGGCTGCTTTTTTTAGGCTGGGGAGCCCATATCCATGGCCCCTTACCAGCCTGAGAATAGCAGCCCGCACCTGTAAGTTTTGCCCGGTTGGTTGTAAAATATAGGGGGGACACCACGTCGTTTTTTTCTTTCATTCATTGTCCCCTGCTCATGCTTCTCGCTGGCAGAGCAGGGGACAATGGATGAAAGCCAGGTTTATCACTACACGCATGGGAACAGTGGCTTACAGTAGCGCTGCTTCCCCCACAGCTGTCTGTGCGCACGGAGTACAGTGTACACTGCTCTCTGTGTGCACGTGTGTGGTATGTTTGGTGGGCCGTGTGTCCGGGGTAAAACGGACATGTCTACGTGTTTTGCACATGGACACACAGTCCGTCAAAACACGCTGACATCTGCATAGACCCATTCATTTGAATGGGTCTACGTGTGTCAGTGTCTCGGGTACGTGAGAAAACTATCACTACACATACCGGAGGCACTGACGTGTGAAACCGGCCTTAGGAAGGTGACATTAACCCCTCATTTCCCACTTGCCATCGCCTCAGGGCAAGTGGGAAGAACCGGGAAAAGCTCCAGATGCACCTTTCCTGGGCCACCACGGGCTGCTTTACTTAGGCTGGGGGGAGGCCTGAAAATAGAAGCCTGCACCTGTGAGTTTTGCCAGGTTGGTTGTAAAATATAGGGGGACCTCATTTTGTTTTTTTCTTTCATCCCTTCTCCCCTGCTCACGCTGCTCGCCGGCCGAGCAGGGGAGAACGGATGACAGCTGGCTTCAGTACCACACGCAGGGGAACAGCGCGTACTGGAGCTCTGCTTCCCGGCGGCCGTCCGTGTGGTCCTGATACGGCACACGGGCGGCACACGGTTGCTAAACGTGTGCCACACGGATGTTTCACATAGACACGGATATCTCCGGTACCGTGTTTACCGGCACCGGAAATATCAAGACGTGTGAAACTGGCCTTAGACAGATATAAATTAAAGTGCTTAGTGCTAGGCACGATTAGCAGCACTTTCACCATGTGCGAAAGTGACGGCTCCGTACAATAAAGAGTTTACTACTATCGGGTAACTTAATAGAATGTATGGTGGTTATGGAAAAGAGGAGCAATAGGCAAGTGTATAATAATGTCCATATATAGATGCCAAAATTATGATTATAATTGATACTTAAACAAAATCAATAAAAAACTAACTCATGCAGTTTAACAAATCCTCTTCTAGAATTATACATTGTATAATCTCTTTTGCTCACATGCTCCTAAAAAAATACCGTTATATGGTCAGTTGATCATATATTAAATCAAACCGCTCATGTGCCATAAATTAGCTCTTTCAATCAGATATAAATCCACCCTTGTCAATGACATCCTGAGCAATATACCACAACCACCTATTATAGGTACACAAAACACTTGGATACTCTCAACTGCAAATAATATTGGAGAACACAGATTGATCTTTATAGGTGACATGGTAAATACTAGGCCACAACCACCTGTCGTAGTTAGAGCAAGAGATTGAACTCCAAGCTAGGTTACAGCTAGCTGCAGCTCTCAGCTACAACTCGACGCGTTTCCCCTTTTTTTAAGGTTCATCAGGAGTATAATGGGATGCAATGAGTACTTAGCTTATAGTTGTCCATCTTCAATTAGAGCTCGGTGGCCAGATATTAACCAATTAATCCCCTCTCAGGTGTGATGCTGAACATGCACAAGGCAATCCCAGCCCTTTTTTATATTACAGGGTACTCACAGTTGTCAATTTCACTGTGGAACATCACGCAGGGAAGGTGAAAGGGAATGCAGATGCCCTGACGTGGGCACCCTGTTGTGAATTCTGGTTTTGGGCTCCCTCCGGTGGTTGTAGATGGTAATGCAGTTGTGCCTGGACTGCAGGATTGGACAGGTGTATCTGCTAATTGCAAGGCTAACTGGGGTATTTAGCTTTGCAGTTCTCATTAGTCCCTGCCAGTTGTCAATGTTTCTTTGGAAGTGTTGGTCCTGCCTGGCCTCTCCTGCTTGCTGCCATTTCAGCAAAGATAAGTGTTTGCTTCATTTTGTTTTAGACACACTGCTGTGTGTTTATTTTTTGTGCTATCTTGTTTCTATTTTTGTTCCTGCTAGACTGTGCCTGATGTTTTTCTCAGTCTAGTTGGATTCGCTGGAGTCGCAGATATACTCTCCACATCTTTAGTTAGGTGGTGGAGTTTTTGTATTTTTCTGCTGTGGATATTTTGTAGTGTTTTATGCTGACCGCATAGTATCCTGTACTTTCCTTTCCTGTCTAGGTAGAAGTGGCCTCCTTTGCTTATCTCTGTTTTCAGTCTGCGTGTGTCTTTTCCTCTCCTACTCACAGTCATTATTTGTGGGGGGCTGTCTATCCTTTGGGGGTCTACTCTGAGGCAAGAGAGTTTTCCTATTTCCATCTTTAGGGATATTTAGTTCTCCGGCTGTGTCGAGGTGTCTAGGTCTGGTTAGGCACACCCCACGGCTACTTCTAGTTGCTATGATAGGATCAGGGTTTGCGGTCAGTATAGTTACCACTGCTCCAACGAAGGTCATTTCTTGCTGCTCCAAGGCCACCTGATCATAACAGCACCCTGTATGGTGACAAGTGTTCAACCCCACAAGTTTAAACAGAGGGGGGGGGGATATGTGAGGCAGTGACCGGGGTCATATGCGAGGGTCGATATGTGTCCCCCAGGATGAGGACAGAGTCCTGTTAAACCCACTTGAGTGCCTTTTGTTCACAGCAGGATGCCTGTGAATCACAAGGCACAATAAAAGAAAAAACGGATTGGATCCAAATAGTGACTCAGCCAAATTTTTAGGAAAACACAGTAAGGGCTTTTATTTTTAGAGGGATTTTCAGGTTTGGTAGTGGGACGAATCTCTCTCTCTCTACGTATCAATTATAAAATAATATTGAATTTTATCACACTTGAGCAAAAATTTGTTTCCCTTTATTGACATCAGTAGGTATGAATCAGTTGCTTGAATGTTGAATCAGCACTCAAAATGTTGGTCTCCAGCATCCTGCGTGACAGATATTCTCCTTTCCTCTGTCCTATCTTGGGTATGTGCATTGTCAGCACTGCTATGTCAGATGTAGAGTGTGACAGTGCCTCCCGCAGCTCCCCGGCTACAGATGCGCCTGCCCCTGTGATGAGGCTGCAGATCTGGACTTTGTGTTGTCTTCCCGGATTGTTCTGTATTATTATTAGGAAATTTTGTAGTAAAAACCCACAAATCCAATGTGCTAAATACGGTAGTTTCCTTACACGATTGTCTTCTGTATCGCAGATTTTGTGGCATGTGATGTGTGTAATGTGTGTATTTTGTGATAATTGTGTCTAATCTACATGTTATTTTGAGTTTGAAAAATTATTAAATAATTAGAAAAGTGACTGTGGTCTGACATCAGAAGACGTGGCCCTGTGTATGGCCACCTGTGTTACCTATATGGCATATGCTGTCTGTTTGCTGGAAGCTATAGCTCTATAAAAAAGAGATCCCATGTTAGAAGTACTGGTTATATGTGTAAATGTGTATGTTCATTAATAGGAAACCATCAGCAGGTAGGATGAAAACTCCTCAGATAAATCTGTATTTAATTATGTCAGTGTGTGAATGGGATTTCATTATCTCCGACACAAATCCCCTGAAGGGTCCGTTCCCGTGGAGCAGATTTTCAGCTGTGGAGTTGTGAGTGGTAAATGGTCTGGGTATTACAACAGCGGCATTCTGAACAAGATTCATGGAATCTCATCTACACGCTGCAAAGAAAATCTTCAGCATCAATTCACTGGCATTGCGGATTGGAAATGTCAATTTGTGTTGCAAATGTCACCGTTTGCAATGCGAAAAGTGAAATATATATAGTGAAAAAATATATATATATATACACTGTATATATATACAGAGTTTCTGCAATGAAATATGCAGGAGCAAAACCCCGTCATTTCCTGCATATTTTTATATGTGTCCACTCCAGACTCTTCTGTCCTCTCCTGATCCCTTTGTCCCCTACAGACTTCTTCGCCTCCCTCTAAACTTTGTCTCCTCCATACTCTATACTCCTCTGTCCCTTTGATACCCCTCTATGCCCTCCAGACCGCTCTATCCCTTCAGACCCCTCCAGACTCCTCTGCCCCGTTCCGACCCTTCTGCCCCCCGTCCAGACCCTTCTGCCCACCGCCCAGACACTTGTGCCCCATCCAAATCCTTCTGCCCCATCCAGATCCTTCTGCCCCATCCAGATCCTTCTGCCCCATCCAGATCCTTCTGTTCCCGTCCAGACTCTTCTGCCCCTTCCAGACCCTTTTATCACCTCCAGGCTTAACGTATCTCCTCTAGACCTCTCTGTCCCCTCCAGACTCCTCTGTCTTTTGACCCTTCTGCCCACCCAGACCCCTATGTCCCCATCTATTCCCTTTAGAACCCTCTGTCTCCTCCAGACTTCTGTATCTCATCTCTACCAGACTCCTCTGCCTCTCTCTGACCTTCATGTCCCCTCCAGACTCCCCCTTCTGGCTGTGATCAGACACTGAAAATTTTGCATGCCCGATCCTTCTTTTCCTTGATACAGTCGGGAGCCCCCCCGACACTTTAGTTGGTTGGTGAGTTCAGCCGACCTGAATCTACGGTAATCTGCATTTGATAAATCAAAACCTTTCACTTCACTTTGACCACAAATGTTAACGGTTTTCTTAAAGGGTTCCCTGCCCCAAATTGTGGTAGAGAACAAAGACTATTGTGATCATAGATGGTTACTCGTGGCTCTGCGGGGACTCCAGAGGTGGCAGCGGTAACTGTGGGTGCCAGGGTAAGTGGCGTTTTCTTTATTGCTTTTGATCTTCTGATCACCATTTATTGGGGTTCGCAAAACACTAGAAAACAAAACGATAAGGAATTAATTTTTTTTTTTAGAAAGAAATAAAAAGCCGCCCGAACCCTGGCATCTGAAGAGTTAAGAAATGAAGTCCAATATTTCCATAACGTTTGCAAACAGATTATAATTTCACGTTACGGCGGGGAAAGCTCGCCACATCCTGCAAACAGGTCGCTGTTTGTTCTATGGGTGTGAATGTGTTTTTCACCGGTCTGCACTTTGCCAAAATGAAATCCCACAAAAATCCAGATTTCATCTGGTACAGGAGGGTATTTTTCGCTTGCAGCTCCGGGGGAGTGTGGTGCCTGAAGAGTTTGTTTTTCGTGAGCTGTGGGGAAACGAATCACCACCTCAAGTTGGGAACCGAGCCAAACTCCGCATAAAAATATCTGTAATGAGACAATCTGGCTATTCATGATGATGGCGCGACTGGCGATTAAAGGGGTGATATATGTCTGTTCAATATGAACGCCAATCACTTTATACATACACTATATGGAAAAAAGTATGTGAGCCCTTTGCATCCCAGAGCCTCTCTGACCACCCGTCCCACATCCCTACACATTAATATTGAGTCGGGAGGTATTTATACAAGGTTTTAGAGAAGTGCTATCCGTCACTGCACAGAACATGTCTACTCCAGAGTCCAGTGGTAGAGACTCTACACCACTCTATCCGACTCTCAGCATTGTGCTTGGTGATGTACAGCTGCATGAAGTTTCCAGCGGGGCGCAGTGTTTGTGCTGATACCTAGAGGAGGTCTGGACTCTGCAGTTATGGAGTCAGCAGAGCGGTGGAGACTTCTCTGCCCTCTGGTCTCCACTTCGTGCCTGAGTTGCTGCGGTTCCTTCCTTTTCTCTATCACTCACAGGTGATGGAGGAAGAAGTGTCATGGACGGACTTGTTACCCTGGTGGCTCCTATTACAGGACCATGCTGATATCGGTGAGCTCTGCACCACCGGCCAATCTGTTAGTAACAGCAGATGGCATGGCGGTGGGCAGTGTGTTATACAATGGGGTGGCAATGGAATTGGACCTCATGCACCAGGGTCCGTGGGGCCGGATGTTATGCACTGGTGGGGGGAGGCAATGGAGTTGGACCTCATGCACCACCAGGGTCCGAGGGGCCAGATATTATACACTGAGGGGGAATGAGGTCGGACCTCATGAACCAGGTTTCGTGGGGCCGGATGTAATACACTGGTGGGGGGAGGCAATGGAGTTGAACCTCATGCACCACCAGGGTCCGAGGGGCCAGATGTTATACATTGAGGGGTGAATGAGGTCGGACCTCATGCACCAGGGTCCGGATGTTATACACTGGTGGTGGGGCAATGGGGTTGGACCTCATGCACCAGGGACCGAGGGGCCGGATGCTATACACTAGGGTGGGAGGCAATGAAGTCAGGCTACAGATCAAGCAAACAGAACTCAAGGCACAGGATAGCACAGCACACACCTCAAACCTCTCAAGGTGAATGTACATCTGGCAGTGTTTTGGGAGAAACAGCTCAGTTAAGAAGCATGTATCGTTTCTCCTTATGGAGAGTGACATACCATCTCTGGCTTGTCAAGGTAAGGAGGCTTATTCGCCGTGCAATGCTCCTCTGGGAAATATAATATGCAAATGGTATGATGGTATGTCACTGTCCATAAGGAGAAACGATACCCCTTAGACCCCAGTCCAGAGCCTCTCACCTAGCCAAATTAGTTCTCATGCTTCGCACTGACGAGGGCCAACAGCCCGAAACACCGTGTCTGCGAATTAAGATATTGATTTGGCTTTTATCCTAAGTCATATTGCACGACTCGTTAAAGAGTTGATTGTGACTTGTAGGATCGCTACTTCCAACAGGTGGCGCTATAGAGTTTAAGTCCTCTTTTTCTCAGAAGAGGCAATTTGTATATTATATTTCCCAGAGGAGCATTGCATGGTGAATAAGCCTCCTTACCTTGACAAGCCAAAGATGGTATGTCGCTGTCCATAAGGAGAAACGATACCCCTTAGACCCCAGTCCAGAGCCTCTCACCTAGCCAAATCAGTTCTCATGCTTCGCACTGACGAGGGCCAACAGCCCGAAACACCGTGTCTGCGAATTGAGATATTGATTTGGCTTTTATCCTAAGTCATATTGCACGACTCGTTAAAGGGTTGATTGTGACTTGTAGGATCACTACTTCCAACAGGTGGCACTATAGAGTTTAAGTCCTCTTTTTCTCAGAAGAGGCAATTTGCATATTAAGAAGCATGGTCATTAACTGGAATAATAAACACATGGAGACAGCCGACCCCTCACAGTCTCAGATTGGATAGTCAAGCTGTCAATCAACACACTGACAGCACGCCCCTGTACCAGATTGGATGGCCAAGCTATCAGTAACTGCATACCAGACACCCTGAGGGGTAGAACTGTGACAGTACCCCTCCTCTAAGGGTGGCCACCGGACCCCCTGACTTCCCAGGAAATTTTAGATGGAAGGCCCTAACTAACCATCGGCCTTCACATCTCAAGCAGGGACCCAAGATTTCTCCTCTGGTCCATATCCCCTCCAGTGGATGAGGTACTGGAGGAATTACGAACCCTCCGAGAATCCACAACCCTCTAAACCTCATTCTCCAGGCCACCCTCCACTGAAAGCGGAGGAGGCAGGGATGAGGGAGGCAATGCAGAAGGGATATACTCCTTTAATTGGGATTTATGGAATATGTTAGGGATGCGAAGGGATGGAGGAAGCTTTAACCTAAATGCCACAGGATTGACCACTTCCAGGATCTCATATGGACCAGTGAACTTTGGACCCATCTACGCCGACTGCACTTTTTGTTTAATGTTTCTAGAAGACAACCAAACCTTATCCCCAATCTTAAAAATAGGACCCACCGTCTTCTATCTGCCTTTAGTTTTTGGCTAATCTGGGCAATCTCAATATTCTTTTGAACCTCCCTCCAGACATCCCCAAGTCTCTGCACGGTGACCTCCACCCCAGGGCATTCAGAACTAATCCTAGAAAACTTGCCAAAATGGGGATGAAAACCATAATTACAGAAGAATGGTTCCAGTAGATTGATTTACTCGACTGTTGAAAGCAAACTCAGCGAGAGGTAAAAACGAAGACCAGTCCTCCTGCCAAGCTGCCACAAAGCACCTTAAAATCTGTTCCAAAGATTGATTTGTCCTCTGTCTGACCATTGGTTTCAGGGGGATAAGCAGATAAAAATGACAAGTCAATCCCTAGTTTATTGCAAAAACCTCTCCAAAATTTAGACACAAATTGTACTCTCTATCAGACACAATGTTCAGAGTGATCCCATGTAATCTTACAATATGAGAGATGAGCAACCTGGAGAGTGTCTCTGCATTAGGTAATCCTGACAAAGGAACAAAATGAGCTTGTTTGCTGAATCGATCAACTACCACCCAAATCACAGTCTTACCATCAGACAGAGGCAAATCAGTAATGAAATCCATTGACACATGCGTCCATGGTCTTTTCAGGAATAGACAATGGAGCCAATTCCCCAGCCGGACGGCTATGAATGACTTTGGCACGTGCACAGACTTCACAAGCAGATACAAAATCTTTAATATCATTATGCATGGACGGCCACCAAAAAAGTCTAGCAATGGCTTACCTTGTGGCAGTAACCCCAGGATGACCACATAAAACAAAATTCCTGTAACACCATTAATCTTAGGTACACAGGCCCAAATAATTTAGACGCTGGGGATGTGGAAGGAGCCAACGACTGGACTTTACGAATCTCCTCTTCCAGCTCCGAAGTCACCATAGACACCACAATATCCTGAGGAATAATGGAGGATGGAGGTTCTGGAGGAGAAATTAAATCTAGACTACGAGATAAAGCGTCAGCTTTCACATTCTTAGACCCTGGCCAGACGTAAAGCGACGTTAAGGGGCGATTCTGACTTAGAGGCATTCAGTCATAATCCCACAGATGGTAGCTTCACCCCATTGGCTCCTCAGCCAAGCACACGCACCAAATGTCTGAACCTGCGGTTCCTCTCGTACTGAGCAGAATTGCTATTGCGACAACACATCATCAGTAGGGTAAAACTAACCTGTCTCACTATGGTCTAATGCGACGTTAGTCAGTTCTCACGACTAAGCCATGAGTCAGAGTGGTCAAGGAGTCCAAGGTCAGAAGCCAGGAGGGTAGGTCATAATCAGAAAGAAGAGACAAAAGCGTAGTCAGGTATCGTTCCGAGGTCAGAGTACCGGGAGGATAACTGATCAGAGCTGAAGGGGTTAAACAGGCGGATGGTTAGAACGAAGTCCAAGGCCAAGCTGTCAATCAAAGTACTGACAGCTTCAGCACACCCTTATACCAGATTGGATGGCTGAACTGTCAGTAACTGCATCTGGAGCGCCCCCAGACACAGGGCCATGAGTTCTTGGTACCGGGCCTCTCTGATTCGGTTCTGAGGCTGTCACGGTGGCAAGACCCGGTCCGTGACCCTGCTAAGGGGCGTCCAATAAAAGGTGATGGGGGTCTGTCAAGGTTTCGTGACGCCACCTGTGGTGTTCGGTCACGGTGACCGACGCTGCTGTGGGGTCCGCTGGGGTGATGGAATGGCAGCTGGATGGCATACCTTCCCACAGGTGAAGTATGTCCCCAGGGCTTCCCAGTAAGGTAGATGGTGATGGTGTGAGGTGCAGGCAATAACGAGGACACAAGGTTGCAGTCTCTTTACCTCTTTACTGAAGACTTCAGGATCCTCAATCCAGAGCACGCTTAACAGGGCTTTCTGAGACCGGCCGGTCCGATGGGCACTTCCAGAGTTCCTTTTGCAGGTGGAAATCAGTGCCTACTGGGGTTGAGCGACTTTTCTTTTTATAGGGTCGGGTTTCACGAAACCCGACTTTTTCAAAAGTCGAGTCGAGTGAAATCGGCCGATCCTATAGAAAAGTCGGGGTCGGGGTCGGCCAAAACACGAAACCCAATGCAGTGCATTGCGTTTCTAATGGTTCCCAGGGTCTGAAGGAGAGGAAACTCTCCTTCAGGCCCTGGGATCCATATTTAAGTGTAAAATAAAGAATCAAAATAAAAAATATTGATATACTTACCCTCGGACATGCCCTGGTTCTCACCGGCAGCCTTCCTTCCTAAGAATGAGCGCCTGAAGGACCTTAGATGACGTCGCGGCTTGTGATTGGTCGCGTGACACCCATGTGACCGCTCATGCGCCCAATCACAAGCCGCGACGTCATCGAAGGCCCTTAAGGCGCTCATTCTTAGGAAGGAAGGCTGCCGGTAAGAACCAGGGCGCGTCCGAGGGTGAGTATATCAATATTTTTTTATTTTTATTCTTTATTTTACACTTAAATATGAATTCCGATACCGATTCCCGATATCTTAAACATATCGGAACTCGGTATCAGAATTCCGATTCCAGATCAGAAGATCGCCGACCTCATGGCCGACCCCACACAGGGGTCGGGTTTCATGAAACCCGACTTTGCCAAAAGTCGGCGACTTCTGAATCTGGCCGACCCGTTTTGCTCAACCCTAGTGCCTACCACTATCGCCTGTGTGTTGTAGTGCTACCCTGCTGAGCATTCGGAATAGTCCTCACAACTGCTGTTCTCGTTCGTTCGTCCTTTCTAATTCTCTCTCGCTTGTTCCAGATGTTACTAGTTTCTCGTCCCCCAGTATGTTATGGCTAGGACGCACCCGTATGACGGGAAGGCTCGGAGCTCTTCCGGGACCCTAGAGACGCCCCTCTCCACGCGTTGCCCCCTATGTCTTCGTAGGAAATTTAAGGTAGACAGCCAACCTATAATTAACTGTCCTGCGGAGTTCGAAGTAAGGCCTAGAGTCAGTTACTCCGCGGTGTTCCGGCCACCGGCTACGTGCCTCAGTAGGATGTTGCCTTGGTCTCACGGCACGACTCTCCTTTGTGCTTGATCTCGTTTCTCACTGTTCCACAATATCCTTCCCTTCATGTCTCTCTCTTAGGATACCGCCGCGGGGTGTGCAGGCGCGGTTCCGTTCCGTTCTGCTCTGTTCACTAGGCACCTGCCAGGTTCCCACGCCTGACACGGACCCCCCTGTGTCTTCTCCCTGCAACACCCCCTGCCACGGGATGTTGCCTGAATCCAACCCAGTCAGCTTCTGACTAACTTCCTATCCAACCCCTAGTTTTACCAGTGTGAGGAATGGCCCAATAAATAAAGCCTTTTTCTCCCCCAAGTGGCCGGAGTGTGAAGTGTAATGTGTGCTGGTGATACCTGGTCAGTAGAATTCCTTCAGTGCCATCAGACGTACCATCACTCCCCTTAGTGGCAGAGTGTCATACTGCAACGACCATATCTCTGGGGCGCTGCACATCCCAGACACAAAGAGGTCGGACCTCATGCACCAAGATCAGAGGGGCTAGATGCTATAAAGTGTGTGCATGCGTGTGTGCATGCGTCAATGGGAGTGAATGAGAAACTGGAAATCAATGGATAATTGTGTCTCCAGATTCTTTTCTCTATACGATGCATCTTAAGTCTTTTGGGTGAGTAGGGCGCTCGCCCAGTAACAGACCTTGCATGCAGGAGTGACCGTCTTTATGTGGACACTCTCACCCTCTGTGCACCCCATGCCTATCACAGTGCCATATAAATATTTACTACGGATTTAAAGCATTTTTGGCGCATACAGCCGCCCTACAGTGCACAGATATAAAACTTTCTCTCCATTGTCTAATTGTTACATGGAGCCAATATCCAAGATCTGAGCAATGAATAATTCAATCTGCTCCAACTTCCTCTTCCTCTGCTCTTTTGCAATTAACGGTGTTTTTTTTTTTTTTGCTCAGAATATCCGTATCATCAGCTGCTAGGATGTGAACACACAGAGGATATTGGTTTTGTTACAAGGCTAAAAGACACCCACATATGTTTTTCCATTGGATTAGTATTGTTATTCAGCAGTGTGGACTTAAAATGATCATTGTCTTGCCATGTGCAAGCAGCCGGCGCACTGTATGTGACTTATTTTATGTGGCACCATATGGCGCCATTATTAGTGCACAGTATGATACTATTGTTGTAGTGATGTAATGTTGTGCCTGTATACTACTGCAATTTGGGTGCCAATGATGATTTTTCTGTATGGTACTGTTAGTAGGTTGTTTATGGCATTATTATATGGAACTAGTAATGAGGAAATCTACTAAAATTAGCATTTGTCAATTTGATAAATTTTGGCCAGGAGATTTAATTGGCATTGGATTTATTTAATGTGAATTGAATGCACTTTTTTTATGCTTTAGGCTTTCTACGAATCCCAGAGAACAATAAACATAGAAGTTAAAAAAAAATAAAAAAAATGCTATACTCTGCTCACCGCAGCAGCTCCCCACCTGGTCCTCTGATGGTTCCCTCAGGTTCTGATCTTCATTGCAGGTGTTGCATTTGTATTTGGGTTGGGAAATGCTCGTAAAGTGCACACAGGGTTAAGAAAAGGTTACTTAAAGGGGACCGGTCACATGACAGAAACATGTAATTTTATTACCTAGTGTGAATGCTGCTATTCTCCTGAATCCAGCGCTGTTTTTCTTTTGTTCCTGCGCCTCTCCGTTCCTGAGATATTGCCTCCTCTTTCTTGTATATAAATCTAGCCTTGCTAGTAAGTGAGTGCGCTCATAAACTCTTAGTGGGTGTGTTCTTCAGGACCACACCCAGTTGGCTAACAGAACTAGAGGCGATATCTCTGGAATAGAGAGGCGCAGGAACAAAAGAAAAGCATCGCCGGATTCAGGAAAAAAGCGGCTTTTACACCAGGTAAAAATAACTGCGTTTTTTTGTGTTTGGAGCTTTTTTCAAATAATTAGGGCCCTGAAGTTCTGCTTTATTCACTGTCTTTTGTGACGTTTCCTCCCGTAGAGTGCATGTATTGTGTTTGATGTCGGCATTTTTGTTGTGTTTTTGACAACATAATATTAGAGAATCACGTGATCTGTGACTGGTAAACGCAATTATATCAGACATCACTGAAAAAATGAGAAAAATAAGAATGTGTGAAGGAAACTATACCGGTAGTGTTAGAGAATGTGGAACTCAGCATGACCGCCCTCAGCAGAGACCCGCCTGAGGTAAAATGAAAGCTGAGCTCTGATTAGTTGCTCTGGTAAACTGAACTTTAAGCCTTGATCGGTTGCTAAAAAGATAGTGTTTCTGTCACACAGTTCTGATGACTGAGGTCAAATGAGCCTCATCCTGTAGGAACCGCACAAGGAGAACGAGAGCTGGATTTGGAGGCTGCGTATGATTGCTACGGTACAATGCTTTTATTGGAGTACTATGTGGCAGTATTACATGGGTGCTTTGTGGAGACGTTACTTGTGTGGCCTGTGGTGGTACAACGTGGATGCTCTGAGGTGGCATTATGTGGGTGCTCTGTGACGGTGTAACATGAGTACTTTGGTATTACGTGGGTTCTCTGTGGCAGTGTTACGTGGGTATGTGCTGGCGGTAATACGTGGGTTCTCTGTGGCACTGTTAAATGGGTGGTCTGTGTTGGTGTTACATGGGTGGTACTAGTTTACTTTGTGGTGGTACTACATGGGTATGGCCGTGTAACATGAGTGCTTTGTGGGTCATGTTACGTGGGTGCTTTGTGGCCGTGTTACGTGGGTGCTTTGTGGGCCGTATTACATGGGTGCTCTGTTTCCGTGTTATGTGGTCTCTGTGGTGGCGTTACATAGGTACTCAGGTTGGTGCTACATGGGTACTCTGTGGCAGTATTATTTGGGTACTCTGGTGGTACTACCTGGGTGTGATCTGTGGTGGGGTTACTTGGGTGCTCTGCTGTCATGTTATGTGGGGTTTGGTGGTGTTACATGGGTGCTGTATGGTGGATTTATGTGGCTACTCTGGTGTTACATAGGTGTTCTGTGTTGTTGTTACATGGGTACTCTGTGGCAGTATTATTTGGGTATTCTGGTTGTACTACATGGGTACTTTGTGGCGGTGTTACATGGCTGCTCTGTGGTGCTTCTTGGGTACTTTGTGGCGGTATTATATGGGTGCTCTATAGCAGTACTATCCAAATATTTCTGTAAATAATAGTCCATTCAAATATACAGAACAGTGGTGAAAAACGTATAGAAATGTTGCCATGGTACTTGGTGCTACTACAATATTGTCCGCCATAGATTTAGAAAGGCCATTGAGCAGTTAGTTCTCGAGTTATATTTATGGCCCACCCCAGTATTTCGGCATCCCCTTTGTGGTCTAAGTGGATCTGCTCGTGGTCTGTGTCGTGGGTGCTGATTTTGTGCGTCCTGCATGTTCCATTCATGGCAGTCTTAGGGAATACATGAAAGCCTGTGTCTGCAGCACTCCGCTCCCTGCGCTCTCTGGCATCTCTCAGACCTACAGGTTTTGCGAGTGCTGCACCTACACTCAGGAATTCCCAGACTTGCTTAAGTTGCTTTTTTTACCTGCAGTGTTGAATTACTTTAGTTCAGGAGGACACGTGAGAGTTAGCTTAAAAAAAGGCTTAATGGCTACTGCTGGATCAACCAGTGTAAGATGCAATGGAGCGCAGCTCTGGAGCCACTTAACTGGGCGTCTGCAGATTGACCATAGAGGAATGTTATAATATAGAGTGATACTGAGGGCACAGTGGCTGAGGAGATCACCATACAAAGACGCACAGTGAGCGGGATATAGGTATATAGTACGGCACGGGGATCGGGATATAGGTATATAGTACGGCATGGGGATCGGGATATAGGTATATAGTATGGCGAGGGATCGGGATATAGGTATATAGTACGGCACAGGGAGCGGGATGTAGGTATATAGTGAGGCACAGGGAGCGGGATATAGGTATATAGTACGGCAGGGGATCGGGATATAGGTATATAGTACGGCAGGGGATCGGGGTATAGGTATATAGTACGGCAGGGGATCGGGATATAGGTATATAGTACGGCACAGGGAGCAGGATATAGGTATATGGTGAGGCACAGGGGAGCCGATATAGGAATATAGTGCAGGATATACAGTACAGACCAGAAGTTTGGACACACCTTCTCATTTAAAGATTTTTCTGTATTTTCATGACTATGAAAATTGTACATTCACACTGAAGGCATCAAAACTATGAATTAACACATGTGGAATTATATACTTAACAAAAAAGTGTGAAACAACTGCAAATATGTCTTATATTCTAGGTTCTTCAAAGTAGCCACCTTTTGCTTTGATGACTGCTTTGCACACTCTTGGCATTCTCTTGATGAGCTTCAAGAGGTAGTCACCGGGAATGGTTTTCACTTCACAGGTGTGCCCTGTCAGGTTTAATAAGTGGGATTTATTTGCTTATAAATGGGGTTGGGACCATCAGTAGTGTTGAGCAGAAGTCTGGTGGATACACACAGTGGTGAACCTAGCCTCTCTGCTGCCTGAGGCGAATGGCAAAATGGTGCCCCCCCCCCCCCCACCCCCATAGTAAAATCAGTACAAATAAATCTGGTTTACTCTGTACTAGCCTAACCTGATGCACATGGAAAATACATACAGATTTAAATAGGAATATATTTGAAACATCGATCTTT
This sequence comes from Ranitomeya imitator, assembly GCF_032444005.1. Lineage (NCBI taxonomy): Eukaryota > Metazoa > Chordata > Amphibia > Anura > Dendrobatidae > Ranitomeya > Ranitomeya imitator. The sequence goes on along the minus strand of NC_091282.1, from coordinate 795,295,651 downwards.
GCACTTCTTCAGGGACTAAATGCCGCCTGAGGTGAAGTGATCAACTTGCTTCATTTTAAGTGTGCCCTTGGCCTGGGAACAGTGCTTACTGTAGCGCTTCTTCCCCGGCAGGCGTCCGTGTCGTACAGATGCAGCACACAGTTGCCACACGTACTACACACACGGACACGAATATCTCCAGTACAGTTTTTTCCGGTACCGGAAATATCAGGATGTGTGAAACCAGCCTAAAGCCACATTCACACGTTCAGTATTTGGTCAGAATTTTACCTCAGTATTTGAAAGCCAAATCGGGAGTGGGTGAGAGATCCAGAAGTGGTGACGTGTTTCTTTATACTTGTCCTCTGATTGTTACTCTCCTGGTTTTGGCTTACAAATACTGAGGTAACTGTTGTGAATTCTGTGGCAGAGCTCCCTCCTGTGGTCACAAGTGGTACTTCGGCTGATTCTCTCTGGGAGCTTCCGTTTGTGGAGGAAAGTGGTACTGCGGCTTCTGAGTTTCCTCCCTCAGGTGATCTGGTGAGGTCGTTAGGTGCTTCTCTACTTAACTCCACCTAATGCTTTGATCCTGGCTTCCTGTCAATGTTCCAGTGTTGGACTTGTTTTTCCCTGGATCATTCCTGTGGCCTGCTGCTCTGCATAGCTAAGTTCTTCTTTGCTATTTGTTTGCTATTTTTTCTGTCCAGCTTGTCTAATTGTTTTGCTGGAAGCTCTGGGACGCAAAGGGTGTACCTCCGTGTCGTTAGTTCGGTACGGAGGGTCTTTTTGCCCCCTTTGCGTGGTTTTCTTTAGGGTTTTGTGTAGACCGCACAGTTATCTTTCCTATCCTCGCTCTGTTAAGAAAGTCGGGCCTCACTTTGCTGAATCTATTTCATCCCTACGTTTGTCTTTTCATCTTAACTCACAGTCATTATATGTGGGGGGCTGCCTTTTCCTTTGGGGTATTTCTCTGAGGCAAGGTAGGCTTATTTTCTATCTTCAGGCTAGTTAGTTTCTCAGGCTGTGCCGAGTTGCATAGGCAGAGTTAGGCGCAATCCACGGCTGCCTCTAGTGTTGTTTGGAGAGGATTAGGGATTGCGGTCTGCAGAGTTCCCACGTCTCAGAGCTCGTTCTATTATTCTGGGTTATTGTCAGATCACTGTATTTGCTCTGACCGCTATGTCCATTGTGATACTGAATTGCCTATCACAACAGGTAACATACTGAACATGTGAATGTGGCCTGATAGCGTGTTTCTGTTACTTCTGACTTCCCGCAAACAGCTGGAGCCGGACCGGACCGCGACGCCCATCTGACCCGTAACGGACCGGGACCGCCCCTGGGTGAGTATAATATAACCTTTATTTCTCATTTTTCAGGTTACATCGGGGGCTTATCTACAGCATTACAGAATGCTGTACATAAGCCCCTGATGCCGGTGGCCGCAGCTCATATACGATTTTTGGGGTGACAGACGCCCTTTAAAAAGGTACTACTAGCCTCTCAGATCCTCAATATTCATCTGACCTGATAGCAAAATGACTATAGTTGCCCATAGGATATGTCCTCCACTTGCCCAAGTAAGTCACATCCTATTCTTATAAGCACCACTTATTTGTACCATATAAATGAGATCATGTATATACTATTCATCCTATGGGCAAATATAGTCATTTTGCTATCAGGTCAGATTAATATTGAGGATCTGAGAGGCCAGTAGTAGATTTTTAACACCCCCGCCCCCTTTTTCTGTTCGTTAGTTATAGGGAAAGGAAGAACAGAGAGAGAAAGAAAGAAAGAGAGAAAGAAAGAAAGAAAGAAAGAAAGAAAGAACAGATACAGAAAGAAGGAGGGGAAAGAAAACCGAGAAAGAAAGAGGGGAAAGAAAGAGAAAGAAAACGAAAGAACAGAGAGAGAAAGAATGAAAGAAAGAGGGGAAAGAAAGAAAGAACAGATAGAGAAAGAAAGAGGGGAGAGAAAGAAAGAACAGAGAGAGAAAGTAAGAGGGGAAAGAAAGAAAGGAGAGAGAGAAATAAAGAGGGTAAAGAAAGAAAGCACAGAGAGAGAGAAAGAAAAGAGGGGAAAGAACAGAAAGAGAGAAAGAAAGAGGGGAAAGAAAGAAAGACCAGAGAAAGAAAGAAAGAACAGAGAAAAAAGAAAGGAGAGAGAAAAAAAGATTAGAATTTGAAATAAAGTACACAGAGAAAGAAAGAACAGAGAGAGAAAGAAAGAAAAGAGCGAAAGAAAAAACGATTAGAGAGGGAAAGAAAGAACACAGAGAGAAAGAAAGAAAGAAAGAGAGAGAGAAAGAAAGATTCTATAAAGATACTATAGCAGCCCGGCTCCCATTGTAATGCCCACCTGAACATCCCGCTGCAGGACGTATCATGATCTGCTCACATGGCCGGAATCCCCGATTCCAAGGCAGTCCCGCTGTCCGCGCTGTCGGAGGAGGACACGGTGATGGATCTGAAGCATTCACTGAAGTGCCTCCATGGTTCCGTCACAATCTCCTCCCGAAATTACATAATTTCCGGTCAGCTTCCAGCATGTCACTTCCAGTGGAACGTCACGTGCGAGTTTTAAAGTTCTCCTCGGGGCTTCGCCGTGTACTCCTGTGTCCACAGGAAAAGTAAGCTCCTGGACGGGACAGCCTCTCAAAATCGGGACTGTCCCGCTGGATCCAAGAAGGTTGGGAGGTATGAAATTTGCTCCCCACCATACACTGACCTCGTACACGCACGGCTCCACACACCTCATACACACACGGTTCTGGTTTGTATGCTTCTTACACACACGGCTCCGCTCCGTACACCTCGTGCACACACACGGCTCCACTCAGTACACACATGGCTCCATAAGCCTTGTACACATGCGGATCTGCTCTGTACACCTTGTACACACGCGGCCACACTACGTACACCTCCTACACACATGGCTCCACTCCGTAAACCTTGTACACATGCGGCTCTGATCCATACACCTCGTACTCCTGCTGCTCCGCTCCGTACATCCCGTACACACATGGCTCCACTCCGTACAACAAGTACACACATGGCTCCACTCCGTACACCTTGCACACACGCAGCTCCATTCTGCACAAATCGTACACACACGGCTCCACTCCGTTCACCAAGTACACACACGGCTCCGCTCCATACACCTCGTACACACATGGCTCCGCTCCGTACACCTCGTACACACACGGCTCCACTTTGTACACCAAGTACACACTTGGCTCCACTCCGTACACCAAGTACACACATGGCTCCGCTCCATACACCTCATACACACACGGCTCCACTCTGTACACCAAGTACACACACGGCTCCGCTTCATACACCAAGGAGTAAAGTAAATGTTCAGCACAGCCCGGGGTGGAGGTGCGTGAGAGTAGGTGCCCAGACCTTTAAGGCCGGCTTCACACTTGCGAGTTTTACGGACGTAAGAGCGCAGAAACTACGTCTGTAAAACTCGCAAAACATACGGCACAATTATTCTCTATGCCCCTGCTCCTATCTGCTGTATTAAACTGATCAGTATTATACGACTTTCTACGGCCGTAGAAAATCGCAGCATGCTGCGTTTGTCACCGTATTGCGCAAATAAAACGTCAATGAAAGTCTATGGAAGCCCCAAAAATACGGATCACACACGGACCAGCAGTGTGACTTGCGAGAAATACGCAGCGGTGTTAGCGAGAAAAGCCGGTAATTCATTGCGGTGTACAGTAAAATCACACTGTCAGCTTACAGTAGAATAGGTAGAATAAATGTGTACACATAGAATAGGTGTATATATATATATATATATATATATATGTATGTCAGTGAGACACATATATATATATATATATATATATTAATATTTCTTCCAGCGCTAGACAGCTTTAAAGCCGGTAATTCAATTACCGGCTTTTGCTTTCTCCTTCCTAAAACCCGACATGATATGAGACATGGTTTACATACAGTAAACCATCTCATATCACCATTTTTTTGCATATTCCACACTACTAATGTTAGTAGTGTGTATATGCAAAATTTGGCCGTTCTAGCTAGTAAATTAAGGGGTTAAATGGCGGAAAAAATTGGCGTGACACCTATCCATTATTAATCCAATAGTAGTTAAGGGTTAAAAAAAACACAAATACATTATTAAAAATTATTTTAATGAAATAAAAACAAAGGTTGTTTTAATATTTTATTGAACGCCCAATCCTTACCTTCCGCAGATCTGTAAAGTCCAACGATGTAAATCCATCTGAAGGGGTTAAAATATTTTGCAGGCACGAGCTTTGCTAATGCAATGTTGCTCATGTCTGCAAAACCCCGGAGAATGTAGGTAAAGTAGATCAATGACCTATATTTACCTGCATTTGCGGTGAGGCGCCCTCTGCTGGCTGTTCCTAGATCGTGGGAACTTTCCTAGAAAGCTCCCAGGCTCGAGATCATAAGAGGGCGCCCTCTGCTGGTTGTCCTCATATGAATATGAATATTTTAACCCCTTCCCGACCTGTGACACAGCGTATGCGTCATGAAAGTCGGTGCCAATCCGACCTGTGACGCATATGCTGTGTCACAGAAAGATCGCGTCCCTGCAGGCCGGGTGAAAGGGTTAACTCCAATTTCACCCGGCCTGCAGGGACAGGGGGAGTGGTAGTTTAGCCCAGGGGGGGTGGCTTCACCCCCTCGTGGCTACGATCGCTCTGATTGGCTGTTGAAAGTGAAACTGCCAATCAGAGCGATTTGTAATATTTCACCTAAAAAAATGGTGAAATATTACAATCCAGCCATGGCCGATGCTGCAATATCATCGGCCATGGCTGGAAATACTAATGTGCCCCCACCCCACCCCACCGATCGCCCCCCCCAGCCCCCCGATCTGTGGCCCGCTCCCCTCCGTCCTGTGCTCCGCTCCCCCGTCCTCCTGTCCGCTCCCCCCGTGCTCCAATCACACCCCCCCGTGCTCCAATCAAACCCCCCCGCACTCCGATCCCCCCCCGTGCTCCGATCCACCCCCCCTGCACACCGATCCACCCCCCCTGCACACCGATCCACCCGCCCGCACACCGATCACTCTCCCCCATGCTCCGATCCCTCCCCCCCGTGCTCCGACGCCCCCCCGTGCCCTGATCTCCCCCCCCTGTGCCCTGATCTCCCCCCCTTATACTTACCGATCCTGGCGGGGTCCGTCCGTCTTCTTCCCCGGGCGCCGCCATGTTCCAAAATGGCGGGCGCATGCGCAGTGCGCCCGCCGAATCTGCCGGCCGGCAGATTCGTTCCAATGTGAATTTTGATCACTGTGATATAATCTATCACAGTGGTCAAAATAAAAAAACAGTAAATGACCCCCCCCATTTGTCCCCCATAGATAGGGACAATAATAAAATAAAGAATTTTTTTTTTTTTCACTAAGGTTGGAGTTAGAACTAGGGTTAGGGTTAGGGGTAGGGTTAGGGTTAGGGGTAGGGTTAGGGGTAGGGTTAGGGGTAGGGGTAGGGTTAGGGGTAGGGTTAGGGGTAGGGTTAGGGGTAGGGTTAGGGGTATGGTTAGGGTTTCGGTATGTGCACACGTATTCTGGTCCTCTGTGGATTTTTCCGCAGCGGATTTGATAAATCCGCAGTGCTAAACCGCTGCGGATTTATGGCAGATTTACCGCGGTTTTTCTGCGCATTTCACTGCAGTTTTACAACTGCGATTTTCTATTGGAGCAGTTGTAAAACCGCTGTGGAATCCGCAGAAAGAAGTGACATGCTGCGGAATGTAAACCGCTGCGTTTCCGTGCAGTTTTTCCGCAGCATGTGTACAGCGATTTTTGTTTCCCATAGGTTTACATTGAAATGTAAACTCATGGGAAACTGCTGTGGATCCGCAGCGTTTTCCGAAGCGTGTGCACATACCTTTAGAATTAGGCTATGTGCACACGGTGCGGATTTGGCTGCGGATCCGCAGCGGATTGGCCGCTGCGGATCCGCAGCAGTGTTCCATCAGGTTTACAGTACCATGTAAACCTATGGAAAACCAAATCCGCTGTGCCCATGGTGCGGAAAATACCGCACGGAAACGCTGCGTTGTATTTTCCGCAGCATGTCAATTCTTTGTGCGGATTCCGCAGCGTTTTACACCTATTCCTCAATAGGAATCCGCAGGTGAAATCCGCGGTAAATCCGCAGGTAAAACGCAGTGCCTTTTACCCGCGGATTTTTCAAAAATGGTGCGGAAAAATCTCACACGAATCCGCAACGTGGGTACATAGCCTTAGGGTTAGGGTTGGGTTGGAATTAGGGTTGTGGTTAGGGTTAGGGGTGTGTTGGGGTTAGGGTTGTGGTTAGGGGTGTGTTGCGGTTAGGGTTGTGGTTAGGGTTACGGCTACAGTTGGGATAAGGGTTAGGGGTGTGTTGGCGTTAGAATTGAGGGGTTTCCACTGTTTAGGCACATCAGGGGGTCTCCAAACGCAACATGGCGCCACCATTGATTCCAGCCAATCTTTTATTCAAAAAGTCAAATGGTGCTCCTTCCCTTCCGAGCCCCGACGTGTGCCCAAACAGTGGTTTACCCCCACATATGGGGTATCAGTGTACTCAGGACAAACTGGGCAACAATTACTGGGGTTCAATTTCTCCTGTTACCCTTGAGAAAATAAAAAATTGCTTGCTAAAACATCATTTTTGAGGAAAGAAAAATGATTTTTTATTTTCACGGCTCTGCGTTGTAAACGTCTGTGAAGCACTTGGGGGTTCAAAGTGCTCACCACATATCTAGATAAGTTCCTTGGGGGGTCTAGTTTCTAAAATGGGTTCACTTGTGGGGGGTTTCTACTGTTTAGGCACACCAGGGGCTCTGCAAACGCAACGTGACGCCCGCAGACCATTCCATCAAAGTCTGCATTTCAAAACGTCACTACTTGACTTCCGAGCCCCGACATGTGCCCAAACTGTGGTTTACCCCCACATATGGGGTATCAGCGTACTCAGGAGAAACTGGACAACAACTTTTGGGGTCCAATTTCTCCTGTAACCCTTGGGAAAATAAAAAATTCTGGGCTAAAAAATTATTTTTGAGGAAAGAAAACATATTTATTATTTTCACTGCTCTGTGTTATAAACTTCTGTGAAGCACTTGGGGGTTCAAAGTGCTCACCTCACATCTAGATAAGTTCCTTTCGGGGTCTAGTTTCTAAAATGGGGTCACTTGTGGGGGGTTTCTACTGTTTAGCCACATCAGGGGCTCTGCAAACGCAACGTAACGCCCGCAGAGCATTCCATCAAAGTCTGCATTTCAAAACGTCACTACTTGACTTCCGAGCCCCGACATGTGCCCAAACTGTGGTTTACCCCCACATATGGGGTATCAGCGTACTCAGGAGAAACTGGACAACAACTTTTGGGGTCCAATTTCTCCTGTAACCCTTGGGAAAATAAAAAATTCTGGGCTAAAAAATTATTTTTGAGGAAAGAAAACATATTTATTATTTTCACTGCTCTGTGTTATAAACTTCTGTGAAGCACTTGGGGGTTCAAAGTGCTCACCTCACATCTAGATAAGTTCCTTTCGGGGTCTAGTTTCTAAAATGGGGTCACTTGTGGGGGGTTTCTACTGTTTAGCCACATCAGGGGCTCTGCAAACGCAACGTAACGCCCGCAGAGCATTCCATCAAAGTCTGCATTTCAAAACGTCACTACTTGACTTCCGAGCCCCGACATGTGCCCAAACTGTGGTTTACCCCCACATATGGGGTATCAGCGTACTCAGGAGAAACTGTACAACAACTTTTGGGGTCAAATTTCTCCTGTTACCCTTGGGAAAATAATAAATTGCAGGCTAAAAAATCATTTTAGAGAAAATAAAATTTTTATTTTATTTTCATGGCTCTGCGTTATAAACTTCTGTGAAGCACTTGGAAGTTCAAAGTCCTCACCACACATCTAGATTAGTTCCTTTGGGGGTCTAGTTTCCAAAATGGGGTCATATGTGGGGGATCTCCAATGTTTAGGCACACAGGGGCTCTCCAAACGTGACATGGTGTCCGCTAATGATTGGAGCTAATTTTCCATTTAAAAAGCCAATTGGCGTGCCTTCCCTTCCGAGCCCTGCCGTGCGCCCAAACAGTGGTTTACCCCCACATATGGGGTATCAGCGTACTCAGGACAAACTGGACAACAACATTTGCGGTCCAATTTCTCCTATTACCCTTGGCAAAATAGGAAATTCCAGGCTAAAAATCATTTTTGAGGAAAGAAAAATTATTTTTTATTTTCATGGCTCTGCATTATAAACTTCTGTGAAGCACCTGGGGGTTTAAAGTGCTCAATATGCATCTAGATAAGTTCCTTAGGGGGTCTAGTTTCCAAAATGGGGTCACTTGTGGGGGAGCTCCAATGCATAGGCACACAGGGGCTCTCCAAACGCGACATGGTGTCCGCTAACAATTGGAGCTAATTTTCCATTCAAAAAGTCAAATGGCGCGCCTTTCCTTCCGAGCCCTGCAGTGTGCCCAAACAGTGGTTTACCCCCACATATGAGGTATCGGCGTACTCGGGAGAAATTGCCCAACAAATTTTAGGATTCATTTTATCCTATTGCCCATGTGAAAATGAAAAACTGAGGCGAAAAGAATTTTTTTGTGAAAAAAAAAAGTACTTTTTCATTTTTACAGATCAATTTGTGAAGCACCTGAGGGTTTAAAGTGCTCAATATGCATCTAGATAAGTTCCTTGGGGGGTCTAGTTTCCAAAATGGGGTCACTTGTGGGGGAGCGCCAATGTTTAGGCACACAGGAGCTCTCCAAACGCGACATGGTGTCCGCTAACGATGGAAATAATTTTTCATTCAAAAAGTCAAATGGCGCTCCTTCCCTTCCGAGCCTTACCATGTGCCCAAACAGTGGTTTACCCCCACATGTGAGGTATCGGTGTACTCATGAGAAATTGCCCAACAAATTTTAGGATCCATTTTATCCTGTTGCCCATGTGAAAATGAAAAAAATTGAGGCTAAAAGAATTTTTTTTGTGAAAAAAAAGTACTTTTTCATTTTTACGGATCAATTTGTGAAGCCCCCGGGGGTTCAAAGTTCTCACTATGCATCTAGATAAGTTCCTTGGGGCGTCTAGTTTCCAAAATGGGGTCACGTGTGGGGGAGCTCCAATTTTTAGGCACACGGGGGCTCTCCAAACGTGACATGGTGTCCGCTAAAGAGTGGAGCCAATTTTTCATTCAAAAAGTCAAATGGCGCTCCTTCCCTTCCAAGCCCTGCCGTGCGCCCAAACAGTGGTTTACCCCCACATATGAGGTATCAGCGTACTCAGGACAAATTGGACAACAACTTTCGTGGTTCAGTTTCTCCTTGTACCATTGGGAAAATAAAAAAAATGTTGCTAAAAGATAATTTTTGTGACTAAAAAGTTAAATGTTCATTTTTTCCTTCCATGTTGCTTCTGCTGCTGTGAAGCACCTGAAGGGTTAAAAAACTTCTTGAATGTGGTTTTGAGCACCTTGAGGGGTGCATTTTTTAGAATGGTGTCACTTTTGGGTATTTTCAGCCATATAGACCCCTCAAACTGACTTCAAATGTGAGGTGGTCCCTAAAAAAAATGGTTTTGTAAATTTTGTTGTAAAAATGAGAAATCGCTGGTCAAATTTTAACTCTTATAACTTCCTAGCAAAAAAAAATTTTGTTTCCAAAATTGTGCTGGTGTAAAGTAGACATGTGGGAAATGTTATTTATTAACTATTTTGTGTCACATATCTCTCTGGTTTAACAGAATAAAAATTCAAAATGTGAAAATTGCGAAATTTTCAAAATTTTCGCCAAATTTCCGTTTTTATCACAAATAAACGCAGAATTTATTGACCTAAATTTACCACTAACATGAAGCCCAATATGTCACGAAAAAACAATCTCAGAACCGCTAGGATCCGTTGAAGCGTTCCTGAGTTATTACCTCATAAAGGGACACTGGTCAGAATTGCAAAAAACGGCCAGGTCATTAAGGTCAAAATAGGCTGGGTCATGAAGGGGTTAACCCCTTCAGATGGACTTTACAGATCTGCGGAAGGTAAGGATATTGTTTGTTTATTATGGTTTTTTTTGTTACAGAACGAGGGTCTTCAGTGATTGGATTGGGCATTCAATAAAATATTAAAACAACCTTTGTTTTTATTTCATTAAAATGATTTTTAATAATGTTTGTGTATTTTTTTAACCCTTTACTAGTATTGGATTAATAATGGATAGGTGTCATAATTGACGCCTCTCCATTATTAATTTGGCTTAAAGTCACCTTACAATAGCAAGGTGGCATTAACCCTTCATTACCCCATATCCCACCGCTACACGGGAATGGGAAGAGAGTGGCCAAGTGCCAGAATAGGCGCATCTTCCAGATGTGCCTTTTCTGGGGTAGCTGGGGGCAGATGTTTTTAGCCAGAGGGGGGCCAATAACCATGGACCCTCTCCAGGCTATTAATATCTGCCCTCAGTCACTGGCTTTACTACTCTGGCGGAGAAAATTGTGCGGGAGCCCACGCCAATTTTTTCCGCCATTTAACCCCTTAATTTACTAGCTAGAACGGCCAAATTTTGCATATACACACTACTAACATTAGTAGTGTGGAATATGCAAAAAAAATGGTGATATGAGATGGTTTACTGTATGTAACCATGTCTCATATCATGTCGGGTTTAGGAAGGAGAAAGCAAAAGCCGGAATTGCCGGCTTTCTGCTATATCGCGCTGGATGAAATATTAATATATATACATACAGTGGGGCAAAAAAGTATTTAGTCAGTCAGCAATAGTGCAAGTTCCACCACTTAAAAAGATGAGAGGCGTCTGTAATTTACATCATAGGTAGACCTCAACTATGGGAGACAAACTGAGAAAAAAAAATCCAGAAAATCACATTGTCTGTTTTTTTTAACATTTTATTTGCATATTATGGTGGAAAATAAGTATTTGGTCAGAAACAAACAATCAAGATTTCAGGCTCTCACAGACCTGTAACTTCTTCTTTAAGAGTCTCCTCTTTCCTCCACTCATTACCTGTAGTAATGGCACCTGTTTAAACTTGTTATCAGTATAAAAAGACACCTGTGCACACCCTCAAACAGTCTGACTCCAAACTCCACTATGGTGAAGACCAAAGAGCTGTCAAAGGACACCAGAAACAAAATTGTAGCCCTGCACCAGGCTGGGAAGACTGAATCTGCAATAGCCAACCAGCTTGGAGTGAAGAAATCAACAGTGGGAGCAATAATTAGAAAATGGAAGACATACAAGACCAATGATAATCTCCCTCGATCTGGGGCTCCACGCAAAATCCCACCCCGTGGGGTCAGAATGATCACAAGAACGGTGAGCAAAAATCCCAGAACCACGCGGGGGGACCTAGTGAATGAACTGCAGAGAGCTGGGACCAATGTAACAAGGCCTACCATAAGTAACACACTACGCCACCATGGACTCAGATCCTGCAGTGCCAGACGTGTCCCACTGCTTAAGCCAGTACATGTCCGGGCCCGTCTGAAGTTTGCTAGAGAGCATTTGGATGATCCAGAGGAGTTTTGGGAGAATGTCCTATGGTCTGATGAAACTAAACTGGAAATGTTTGGTAGAAACACAACTTGTCGTGTTTGGAGGAAAAAGAATACTGAGTTGCATCCATCAAACACCATACCTACTGTAAAGCATGGTGGTGGAAACATCATGCTTTGGGGCTGTTTCTCTGCAAAGGGGCTAGGACGACTAATCCGGGTACATGAAAGAATGAATGGGGCCATGTATCGTGAGATTTTGAGTGCAAACCTCCTTCCATCAGCAAGGGCATTGAAGATGAAACGTGGCTGGGTCTTTCAACATGACAATGATCCAAAGCACACCGCCAGGGCAACGAAGGAGTGGCTTCATAAGAAGCATTTCAAGGTCCTGGAGTGGCCTAGCCAGTCTCCAGATCTCAACCCTATAGAAAACCTTTGGAGGGAGTTGAAAGTCCGTGTTGCCAAGCGAAAAGCCAAAAACATCACTGCTCTAGAGGAGATCTGCATGGAGGAATGGGCCAACATACCAACAAAAGTGTGTGGCAACCTTGTGAAGACTTACAGAAAACGTTTGACCTCTGTCATTGCCAACAAAGGATATATTACAAAGTATTGAGATGAAATTTTGTTTCTGACCAAATACTTATTTTCCACCATAATATGCAAATAAAATGATAAAAAAACAGACAATGTGATCTTCTGGATTTTTTTTTCTCAGTTTGTCTCCCATAGTTGAGGTCTACCTATGATGTAAATTACAAACGCCTCTCATCTTTTTAAGTGGTGGAACTTGCTCTATTGCTGACTGACTAAATACTTTTTTGCCCCACTGTATATGTGTCTACTGACATTATATATATATATATATATATATATATATATATACAGTATATATGTTTTGTTTTTTTTTTACACATGGATTCCTTGTATAGCCGTATGTCGGTTTTGCAAGCCTGCGTTAAAAACACGCAGTACGGATGACATACGGATTACATACGGAGGATGCCATGCGCAAAAGACGCTGAAACACCCTGCCTACGGAGGAGCTACGGACCACTATTTTCGGGACTTTTCAGCGTATTACGGCCGTAATATACGGACCGTATTTTCATACGCTGAGTGTGAAGCCGGCCTAACTGTGATATAGAATGTATACTCAGCACACTCCAGGAAGTCTGATGCAAAAAGGGTGTTTAATACATACAATATTTATATTTACAAACGTTTCGGTCTGTGAAGACCTTCATCAGTGTGCTCTATTGTTTTGAGCCGAGGGGTGTGAGCTATTCACCCTTTATATAGAGATTTTGCATCAGGTACTGGAGTTAAACAGGAATAGCTGTTTAAAATAGAGGGCTGACACTAGGCGGTCGAGCGCTGTAAATAACACAAGGAGGGTCTTGAGGGTAGAGGGCTAAGCAAGCCGATCGCGCCTGTAGCAGGCTGGAGGGTAGGAGAGGAGACGCGGATTTGCATTTCGGATTTGCGGTGGATACCGCGTCTCCTAAACACCCCTTTTGCATCAGACTTCCTGGAGTGTGCTGAGTATACATTCTATATCATACACCAAGGACACACACGGCTCTGCTCCATACACCTTGTACACACACGTCTCTGCTTCACACAAATCGTACACATACGGCTCCGCTCCATACACCTCGTACACACATGGCTCCGCTCCGCACACCTCATACACACACGGCTCCACTCCGTACACCTTGTACAAACACGGCTCCGCTCCATACACCTCGTACACACATGGCTCCGCTCCGTACACCAAGTACACACACAGCGCCGCTCCATAAACTTCGTACACACATGGGTCCGCTCCGTACACCAAGTACACACACGGCTCCGCTCCACACACCTCGTACACACACGGCTCCGCTCCATACACCAAGCATACACACGGCTCCACTCCGCACACAAAGTATACACATGGCTCCACTCCATACACCAAGTACACACACGGCTCCACTCTGTACACCAAGTACACACACGGCGCCACTCCATACACCATGTACACACACACAGCTCTGCTCCATACAACTTGTACACACGGGTCTCTGCTCCGCACAAATCATACACACATGGCTCCGCTCCGTACACCTCATATACACGTGTCTCTGCTCCGCACACCTCCTACACACAAAGCTCTGCTCCGTATACCTTGTACACACACGGCTCTGCTACATCCACCCTGCAAACCCCTCCTGATCCCACACATCAACTTCCCCTCATCCAGCACCATGACAATCACCACAGCAGAGTCCTGCATACACGAGGACCCTGATTATGTGACTTCTGACTCCTCCCCCTCCTGTGACCTCATCACAGGTCCTGTGTGCACAGAGCAGCCATCCATGAGCAACTCGAGGAGATGCATGGAGAAGAGCGACTTCAGCGTCAGGACCTGTGATGATGTCACGTGAGTTGGGGGGGCTGGATGAGGAGATCCAGGACGGAGCCCTGAATAGACTCAATAGCATAGCATAGTAACTGAACCTGCGTCTCCGATGCAAATCCAGTTACTACACCGACAGAATCTGCCGCCCCCTCTCTTCAGGGACGGCAGTGCCGCCTGAGCCAAAGAGCTCAATTCGCCTCATGGTAGCGGCGTCACTGGATACACAGCTGATAGTCCTACTGAATAGACTGTTAGAATTTGTATTATGGCAAGAAAAAAGCTGCTAAGTAAAGAAAAACGAGTGGCCATCATTACTTTAAGAAATGAAGGTCAGTCAGTCTGGGAAAATTGGGAAAACTTTGAAAGTGTCCCCAAGTGCAGTTGCAAAAACCATCAAGCGCTACAAAGAAGCTGGCTCACACGAGGACCGCCCCAGGAAAGGAAGACCAAGAGTCACCTCTGCTTCTGAGGATAAGTGTATCCGAGTCACCAGCCTCAGAAATCGCAGGTTAACCTCAGCTCAGATTAGAGACCTGGTCAATGCCACACAGAGTTCTAGCAGCAGACACATCTCTACAACAACTGTTAAGAGGAGACTTTGTGTATCAGGCCTTCATGGTAAAATAGCTGCTAGGAAACCACTGCTAAGGACAGGCAACAAGCAGAAGAGACTTGTATGGGCTAAAGAACACAAGGAATGGACATTAGACCAGTGGAAAACTGTGCTTTGGTCTGATGAGTCCAAATTTGAGATCTTTGGTTCCAACCACCGTGTCTTTGTGCGACGCAGAAAAGGTGAACGGATGGACTCTACATGCCTGGTTCCCACTGTGAAGCATGGAGGAGGAGGTGTGATGTTGTGAGGGTGCTTTGCGGTGACACTGTTGGGGATTTATTCAAAATTGAAGGCATACTGAACCAGCATGACTACCAAAGCATCTTGCAACGGCATGCTATTCCATCCGGTTTGCGTTTAGTTAAACCATCATTTATTTTTCAACAGGACAATGACCCCATACACACCTCCAGGCTGTGTAACGGCTATTTGACCAAGAAGGAGAGTGATGGGGTGCTATGTCAGATGACCTGGCATCCACAGTCACCAGACCTGAACCCAATCAAGATGGTTTGGGGTGAGCTGGACCGCAGAGTGAAGGCAAAAGGGACAACAAGTGGTAAGCATCTCTGGGAACTCTTTCAAGATTGTTGGAAGACCATTCACAGTGACTACCTCTTGAAGCTCATCAAGAGAATGCCAAGAGTGTGCAAATAAGTCATCAAAGCAAAAGGTGGCTACTTTGAAGAACCTAGAATATAAGACATATTTTCAGTTGTTTCACACTTTTTTGTTACGTATATAACTCCACATGTTAATTCATAGTTTTGATGCCTTCAGTGTGAATGTACAATTTTCATAGTCATGAAAATACAGAAAAATATTTAAATGAGAAGGTGTGTCCAAACTTTTGGTCTGTACTGTAGGTATATAGTGCGTTACAGGGGGCGGTATGCAGGTATATAGTGCGGCACAGGATATAACACAGCAGGGAATGGGACACAGTCATGGCCAAAAGTGTTGACACCCTTAACCCCTTAATCCCATATGACAAACTATCCCGTCGAGGTGCCCTGGGACTTAATTCCCAGTGACGGGATAGTACAACATATGCCGATCGCGGCCGGGTGTCAGCTGACTATCGCAGCTGACATCTGGCACTATGTGCCAGGAGCGGTCACGGACCGCTCCCGGCACATTAACCCCTGGCACACCGCGATCAAACATGATCGCGATGTGCCGGCGGTACAGGGAAGCATCGTGCAGGGAGGGGGCTCCCTGCGTGCTTCCCTGAGACGATCGGTACATGGTGATGTACTCACAGTGTACCGAGCGTCTTCTCCCTGCAGTCCCCGGATCCAAAATGGCCGCGGGGCTGCATCCGGGTCCTGCAGGGAGCACTTCCGGGTCGCCTGCAGGCACTTGGTAACGCTGCAGCGATGAATGAGATCGCCGATCTTACAGAGTGCTGTGCAAACTGTAAGATCGGCGATCTGTGATGTCCCCCCCGGGACAAAGTAAAAAAGTAAAAAAAAAAATTTCCACATGTGTAAAAAAAATAAAAAAAAAATTACTAAATAAATAAATAAATAAAAAAAATATTATTCCCATAAATACATTTCTTTATCTAAAAAAACCCCAAAAAAACAATAAATGTACACATATTTAGTATCGCCGCGTCCGTAACGACCCGACCTATAAAACTGTCCCACTAGTTTACCCCTTCAGTGAACACCGTAGGAAAAAAAAAAAAACGAGCCAAAAAACAACGCTTTATTATCATACCGCCGAACAAAAAGTGGAATAACACGCGATCAAAAAGACGGATATAAATAACCATGATACCGCTGAAAGCGTCATCTTGTCCCGCAAAAAACGAGCTGCCACAAAGCATAATAAGCAAAAAAAATAAAAAAGTTATAGTCCTGAGAATAAAGCGATGCTAAAATAATTATTTTTTCTATAAAATAGCTTTTATCGTATAAAAGCGCCAAAACATAAAAAAAATGATATAAATGAGGTATCGCTGTAATCGTACTGACCCGACGAATAAACCTGCTTCATCCACTTTACCAAACGCGGAACGGTATAAACGCCTCCCCCAAAATAACTTCATGAATAGCTGGTTTTTGGTCATTCTGCCTCACAAAAATTGGAATAAAAAGTGATTAAAAACTGTCACGTGTCCAAAAATGTTACCAATAAAAACGTCAACTCGTCCCGCAAAAAACAAGACCTCACATGACTGTGTGGACCAAAATATGGAAAAATTATAGGTCTCAAAATGTGGAGACGCAAAAACTTTTTTGCTATAAAAAAGGCGTATTTTAGTGTGTGACGGCTGCCAATCATAAAAATCCGATATAAAAAACGCTATAAAAGTAAATCAAACCCCCCTTCATCACCTCCTTAGTTAGGGAAAAATAATAAAATTAAAAAAATGTATTTATTTCCATTTTCCCATCAGGGCTAGGGTTGGGGCTAGGGTTGGGGCTAGGGTTGGGGCTAGGCTTGGGGCTAGGGTTGGGGCTAAGGTTAGGGTTAGGGCTAGGTGTTATGACCTGGTGGTCAGGACAATAATGGACCTGGTGGTTAAGAGCACACGGAATGACCTGATAGTTTCTGATAATAAAGGACGAGCTCTGGGACGTGGGAACTCTGCTGACCGCAATCCCTAATCCTATCAAACACACTAGAAATAGCCGTGGATTGTGCCTAACGCTCCCTATGCAACTCGGGACAGCCTGAGGAACTAGCTAGCCCTGAAGATAGAAAAATAAAGCCTACCTTGCCTCAGAGAAATTCCCCAAAGGAAAAGGCAGCCCCCACATATAATGACTGTGAGTAAAGATGAAAATACAAACACAGAGATGAAATAGATTTAGCAAAGTGAGGCCCGACTTACTGAACAGACCGAGGATAGGAAAGGTTACTTTGCGGTCAGCACAAAAACCTACAAAAAGACCACGCAGAGGGCGCAAAAAAGACCCTCCGCACCGACTCACGGTGCGGAGGCGCTCCCTCTGTGTCCCAGAGCTTCCAGCAAGCAAGACAACAATAAAAATAGCGAGCTGGACAGAAAAATAGCAAACCAAAGAAATACAAGCTGGAACTTAGCTTCTGCTGGAAAGACAGGTCACAAGAACGATCCAGGAGTGAACTAGACCAATACTGTAACATTGACAGGTGGCATGGAGCAAAGATCTAAGTGGAGTTAAATAGAGCAGCCAGCTAACGAATTAACCTCATCACCTGAGGAAGGAAACTCAGAAACACCCACCAGAGGAAGTCCATGGACAGAACCAGCCGAAGTACCATTCATGACCACAGGAGGGAGTCCGACAACAGAATTCACAACATCTAGGGTTAGGGCTAGGGTTGGGGCTAGGGTTGGGGCTAGGGTTAGGGCTAGGGTTAGGGTTAGGGTTGGGGCTAGGGTTGGGGTTAGGGTTGGATTTAAAGTTAGGGTTAGGGTTGGGGCTAAAGTTAGGGTTAGGGTTGGGGCTAAAGTTAGGGTTGGGGCTAAAGTTAGGGTTAGGGTTTGGATTATATTTACGGTTGGGATTAGGGTTGGGATTAGAATTAGGGGTGTGTCAGGGTTAGGGGTGTGATTAGGGTTACCGTTGGGATTAGGGTTAGGGGTGTGTTAGGGTTAGGGTTTCAGGTAGAATTGGGGAGTTTCCACTGTTCAGGCACATCAGGGGCTCTCCAAACGCGACATGGCGTCCGATCTCAATTCCAGCCAATTCTGCGTTGAAAAAGTAAAACAGTGCTCCTTCCCTTCCGAGCTCTCCGGTGCACCCAAAACAGGGGTTTACCCCAACATATGGGGTATCAGCGTACTCAGGACAAATTGGACAACAACTTTTCGGGTCCAAGTTCTCTTGTTATCCTTGGGAAAATAAAAATGTGGGGGGCTAAAAATCATTTTTGTGGGAAAAATAAGATTTTTTTTATTTTTGCGGCTCTGCGTTGTAAACTGCAGTGAAACACTTGGGGGTTCAAAGTTCTCACAACACATCTAGATAGGTTCCTTGGGAGGTCTAGTTTCCAATATGGGGTCACTTGTGGGGGGTTTGTACTGTTTGGGTACATCAGGGGCTCTGCAAATGCAACGTTACGCCTGCAGACCAATCCATCTAAGTCTGTATTCCAAATGGCGCTCCTTCTCTTCCGAGATCTGCCATGCGCCCAAACAGTGCTTCCCCCCCACATATGGGGTATCAGCGTACTCAGGACAAATTGGACAACAACTTTTGGGGTCCAATTTATACTGTTACCCTTGTGAAAATACAAAACTGGGGACTAAAATATCATTTTTGTGAAAAAAAAAAAGAATTTTTATTTTCACGGCTCTGCGTTATAAACTGTAGTGAAACACTTGGGGGCTCAAAGCTCTCAAAACACATCTAGATAAGTTCCTTAGGGGGTCTACTTTCCAAAATGGTGTCACTTTTTGGTGGTTTCAATGTTTAGGCACATCAGGGGCTCTCCAAACGCAACATGGCGTCCCATCTCAATTCCAGTCAATTTTGCATTGAAAAGTCAAATGGCACTCCTTCCCTTCCGAGCTCTGCCATGCGCCCAAACAATGGTTTACACCCACATATGGGGTATCAGCGTACTCAGGACAAATTGCACAACAACTTTTGTGGTCTAATTTCTTCTCTTACCCTTGGGAAAATAAAAAATTGGGGGCAAAAAGATCATTTTTGTGAAAAAATATGATTTTTTATTTTTACGGCTCTGCATTATAAACTTCTATGAAGCACTTGGTGGGTCAAAGTGCTCACCACACATCTAGATAAGTTCCTTAAGGGGTCTACTTTCCAAAATGGTGTCACTTGTTGGGGCTTTCAATGTTTAGGCACATCAGGGGCTCTCCAAACGCAACATGGCGTCCCATCTCAATTTCAGTCAATTTTGCATTGAAAAGTCAAATGGCGCTCCATTCCTTCCGAGCTCTGCCATGCGCCCAAACAGTGGTTTATCCCCACATATGGGGTATCAACGTACTCAGGACAAATTGTACAACAACTTTTGGGATCCATTTTTTCCTGTTACCCTTGGTAAAATAAAACAAATTGGAGCTGAAATAAATTTTGTGTGAAAAAAAGTTAAATGTTTATTTTTATTTAAACATTCCAAAAATTCCTGTAAAACACCTGAAGGGTTAATAAACTTCTTGAATGTGGTTTTGAGCACCTTGAGGGGTGCAGTTTTTAGAATGGTGTCACACTTGGGTATTTTCTCTCATATAGACCCCTCAAAATGACTTCAAATGAGATGTGGTCCCTAAAAAAAAAATGGTGTTGCAAAAATGAGAAATTGCTGGTCAACTTTTAACCCTTATAACTCCCTAACAAAAAAAAATTTTGGTTCCAAAATTGTGCTGATGTAAAGTAGACATGTGGGAAATGTTACTTATTAAGTATTTTGCATGACATATCTCTGTGATTTAAGGGTATAAAAATTCAAAGTTGGAAAATTGCGAAATTTTCAAAATTTTTGCCAAATTTCCGTTTTTTTTCACAAATAAACGCAAGTTATATCGAATAAATTTTACCACTAACATGAAGTACAATACGTCACGAGAAAACAATGTCAGAATCGCCAAGATCCGTTGAAGCGTTGCAGAGTTATAACCTCATAAAGGGACAGTGGTCAGAATTGTAAAAATTGGCCCGGTCATTAATGTGCAAACCACCCTCGGGGCTTAAGGGGTTAAAATTGTTCCAGAAAATAAAGTATTTCTCACAGGCAATTATTACAATGACATGTTTTGTTACACATGATTATTTCCTATGAGAACCTATTTTGTATTAGAATACAAAAAAAACAGGAAAAAAGGCAAATTGGAAATAGTTTCACACAAAACCCCAAAATGGCACTGACAAAATTGTTGCCACGTTTCCAAATTGTGGGTAAACAACTTTGTTTCAAGCATGTGAATCTGAGTAAATCACTGACACCGATGCTGCGGGGTTATGAGTGGGATTATGGGCTGGGAAGACCTGAATAATCATTTCCTATTTACATACTCTTGAGTTTCTGGCACACGACTATACATTTTCGAAGGCTTAAAGCAACAGAACTGGGCAGCGTACAGCATTAAAAACTACGTATCATGAAATGTGCCCAAGCCTGATATCGTTATGCTATTAGTATGGGTTCCAAAAATGACCTGACAGATTCCCTTTAAATATATAACACAGAACATGAATATAATGAGGCACAGGATATAATACAGCAGGGGATGGGTATTGTGAGGCAGCGAGGGGAATTATAGACGAGGGCCGTTATATGACCCCCAGGATGTACATAGAAGCATACTGAACCCACTGGAGAGAGATGTAATTATAGTCACGCCTGTGGTCACCATGCAATATAAAAGAGCATGAATTTGGTCAAACTAATTGACCAAGTCAGATTTAAGGAAACCCGACATGTGCTTTTATCTTTGGAGAGATCTTTAGGTTGGTAGTGGGACCGATCTCTCCCTTCACTCCGCATTTTGGGAGTGGCCCATGCCCACGATTCACATTTAAACTTTCAGTTAGGTTTGGGTGTGTCAGTGTTGGGTGTTTGCAAGCAGAGATTTGAGCAAAGCCATGGATTATACGGTGCTGCAGTCATCCGTGACAACGGACTGACATGGACGTTCCAGCTGCGAACCGAAGGATAACATTTTGGATTGGTTTGCAAGTTGGAAATTAAAGTTGTTTAAGTTGAACTTTCTTGCATCACTGCCTCATTGCCGCATGGAAATGGAAGCTGCTGCCTTACAGTACATAGTGAGGAACTGTGGAGTCTAGTATTACAATCCTGATCCTTATCCAGGCTATGGGAAAAGATTTGTCTCCATGTCCCTCTTATCTTGTTATGATGCAGCAGCTTAGACGTTCATTATGAGGATTACAGAGTAGGGAAACTTTCCCCACATTGACATATTGTTTCACACCTAATGGCTTCTGCCTGGGAGTGTACATAATGAATACATCATCAATGTTCCCAGTTCAGAAGCCTGTGAATCCTCACAGCGTACAATGTGGGTGCTAAGGGGATTCTTAAGTCTGCACATGCAACAGCAGACAAGAAAGGTAATTTCCCCCTGAGGAAGTCACCATGTGCGAAACATGTCCCTCTTTATTATTTTGTTAGGTTGCTGCAGTTTAGGCTTTTTGTCATGATTACTGAGTAAGGGAACTTTTCCCACATTGAAACTTTTGATGTGATGCTTGGTTCTCAATCCAGTAGATCATGATTAATGGCTTCCGCTTAAGTCAGCTCATTTCCCCGAGGAAGTCATCACATGCGAAACATGTGTATTATTTTGCTATGCAGCTGCAGCCTAGGCGTTTGTCACGAAGGTTACTGAGTTGGGGAACTTTCCGCACATTGATGCGTTTGATGTGCTGCCTCAATGATGAATCCTATTGCATAGCGTGTGGTTATTATAGTTATTACATGGCTGGAGGAGATGAGTTCTCTTCTGCTGGTCCTTGTTGGGATTCCTGGTGTAAGCTTGTACTTAATACTTGGATTTTATATGATATAACTAACATTATATTTTTTACCCTTGGCTAGCTTTTTTGGCAGCAACTGAGCGGGTTTCTATAGGGTTAGTGTTTCTCTTGCGCCTTCGTCCGCATTGACCTCTGTACGTAGGGAGCTCCGGATAATATCAGGTTGCACATTACACTTTCCTGGTGCTGAGTTTTCCTGGTGTAAATGGATTTGACTGATTGATTCATCTGATACGAGACCATAATTATTGTGACAAAAGATCAGCGGCGCCACCCACATCAAGTGTAACGAGGAGGAGAAGAGTCTCTGCCGGAGGCCTATCTCACGCTGCTCTGTAATTTTCATGTTTTATCTCTGTATTTCCAGAGATGATTGATATTGATATGACGGGAGCATGAATCACTTGTAAGGAACATATTAAACAGAGTCTATTAAAAAGATTTACCCTTTAATTTGGTCTTAAAGGGATTGCCCAGAAATGATCCAAATCAGTGGTATTGCACATCAGCCCATATACAGTCATGACCAAAATTTTTGAGAATGACACCAAAATTATATTTTCACATGATCTGCTGCTCTCTGGTTTTTATTAGTGTTTGTCTGATGTTTATATCACATATAGAAATATAATTGCAATCATATTATGAGTACCAATAGGTTATATTGACAGTTAGAATGAGTTAATGCAGCAAGTCAACATTTGCAGTGTTGACCCTTATTCTTCAAGACCTCTGCAATTCTCCCTGGCATGCTCTCAATCAACTTCTGGACCAAATCCTGACTGATAGCAGTCCATTCCTGCATAATCAATGCTTGCATTTTGCCAGAATTTGTTGGTTTTTATTTGTCCACCCATCTCTTGATGATTGACCACAAGTTCTCAATGGGATTAAGATCTGGGGAGTTTCCAGGCCATGGACCCAAAATCTCTATGTTTTGTTCCATGAGCCATTTAGTTATCATCTTTGCTTTATGGCAAGGTGCTCCATCATGCTGGAAAAGGCATTGTTGGGCGCCAAACTGCTCTTGGACGGTTGGGAAAAGTTGCTCTTGGAGGACATTCTGGTACCATTCTTTATTCATGGCTGTGTTTTTAGGCAAGACTGTGAGTGAGCCGATTCCCTTAGCTGAGAAGCAACCCCACACATGAATAGTTTCAGGATGCTTTACAGTTGGCATGAGACAAGACTGGTGGTAGCGCTCACCTCTTCTTCTCCGAATAAGCTGTTTTCCAGATGTCCTAAACAATCGAAAAGGGGATTCATCAGAGAAAATGACTTTGCCCCAGTCCTCAGCAGTCCACTCCCTGTACCTTTTGCAGAATATCAGTCGGTCCCTGATGTTTTTTCTGGAGAGAAGTGGCTTCTTTGCTGCCCTCCTTGAAACCAGGCCTTGCTCAAAGAGTCTCCGCCTCACAGTGCGTGCAGAAGCACTCACACCAGCCTGCTGCCATTCCTGAGCAAGCTCGGCACTGCTGGTAGTCAGATCCCGCAGCTGAAACAGTTTTAAGATACGGTCCTGGCGCTTGCTGGTCTTTCTTGGGCGCCCTGGAGCCTTTTTGACAACAATGGAAACTCTCTCCTTGAAGTTCTTGATGATGCGATAGATTGTTGACTGAGGTGCAATCTTTGTAGCTGCGATACTTTTCCCTGTTAGGCCATTTTTGTGCAGTGCAATGATGGCTGCACGTGTTTCTTTAGAGATAACCATGGTTAACTGAAGAGAAACAATGATACCAAGCACCAGGCTCCTTTTAAAGTGTCCAGTGATGTCATTCTTACTTAATCATGACTGATTGATCGCCAGCCCTGTCCTCATCAACACCCACACCTGTGTTAATGGATCAATCACTAAAATGATGTTAGCTGCTCCTTTTAAGGCAGGACTGCAATGATGTTGAAATGTGCTTTGGGGGTTAAAGTTCATTTTCTGGGCAAATATTGACTTTGCAAGTACAGTAATTGCTGTTAAGCTGATCACTCTGACATTCAGGAGTATATGCAAATTGCCATTAGAAAAAATGAAGCAGTAGACTTTGGAAAAATTAATATTTGTCTCATTCTCAAAATTTTTGTCCATGACTGTACTTTACTCCAGTTTCTGCTGCAATACCAGACCCAACCTCTAGGTCTGGCGCAGTTTTTGAAAGAAATCAGCCACGCATCATAAGTTTGTGACAAACTACCACTTTCTCTAGAAGGAACTTTTCTTGTGCTCAGTGTTGCCCCCTGCTGTTTAGAAACTGCACTGAGGAGTAGTAGAGATGGAGGTGACAACTCCTCTAAACACATTTCTGCTTTACAATAGTGGTTGTCAGACAAGTGCGAACAATGTGATAAGTTCGGTTCTGACTGCCAGAGGAGTCATTTTGGATGCCAAATTTCTCAAGACTTTTCAGGTTTTGTTTTTTATACAGGCCCAACAAATTTAGAACTTTGCTATATCTAAAGGGAGCGGTTATTAAAACCCTTTCCAAAAATGGGTGGTTCCAGGTAAAAAGAGAGGTGGGACTTAAAGGGGTTGTCCAGGATCAGGAAAAATAGCTGCTTTTTTTTTTTTTTTTTTTTTAGACACTGTGCCACCCCTGACAATGGATGGTGCATGGTATTGCATCTCGGCTACATTCATTCCAATGGGGATAAGTTCCAGTACCAGACATAACCCACGTTCAGGGGGTGGTGCTGTTTGTTGAAGAAAGAAGCCATTTTTCTTTAAAACCTGGGCGACCCCCCTCTCTATTCTGCCAACAGCGCTGTTATAAGTTTTAGGTTTCCTGTAAAACTTATAAAAGTTTGTTGACCCTTTAAGCCTCATAGTATTTGCACAAGATCTATAAAGTTTCCCCGTTCCTGGCAGAGATGGCTGATGGAGGACTCTGCTCACCACCTTTATGCTTCACTATGAATTCCATCCATTTGAAGAAAATACGGCAGAACTTTCCCGATCTTGTCCTGTGAAGATCTCAGAAGTGACATGTGTTCTGTGTGGGATGTCATCTCCCCGACAGACTGTTCGGGAGAACAGGAAGAGCGCTATCAAATGGACATTACAATGAAACATTGTGGAGTCCAAAAATACTGCTGAGCGTGTGGAGCGGAGCCGAAGCTTCCTCATCCCAGAGACCTGACACGCAGTTTTCTATAGCTGCCAGGGGGGCACTTACTTTAAGGGTAATTTCATTTTACGGAAAAACATTTCACTGTTTAAATCTACAGAAGAAACTGAATAACGTTGTAAATGCTTTGCTTTACTGGTTTCATTCTGATTTCCAGTTATCTCATTTTGTTTTCTCCATTCGGGTTCAGGTTTAGCTCCTCCCAGATGTCAGATATCTGTCGCATGAGCTCCCACAATGCCCTGCTCTCTCACTGTAACTTCAAATGATGAAGAAAATACTATGAGAATGATACAAATTGTTGTAGCCTCCGTTTTACCATCCTAACATTGTGCTGGATATCTGTCACTTTCTGACTGGTGGCTGGCGGAGTTGATCTGTGGAATATGTAGTATTTTCAGGATCTGGGGCTGGTGAGGGTTTGTTTTTTGCAATTTTGCGGCAACCAAAAAAAAACGCAATTCTGGCTTTTTAATTCTTTCTCTCGTTACACCGTTTAACAATCGTATTAATTATTTTTATATTTTCATAGATGGGGCGTTTCTGAACACTGTGATACCAAATATGTGTTTTTTTGTTAAATTGTTTTATCTTTAATGGGGCAAAAGGGTGGTGATTTGAATTTTGTGTTTTTTTTTTTAATATTTTTTAAACATTTTTATTTTTACTTTTTAATATGTTCAGCAGCCTCTTTAGGAGACTTGAAGCAGCGATCATCCCTTCGCTGGTGCTATACATAGCAAGGCTTAAGTTCTGCCATTTGTAGCAGAAATCACGATCTCCTATGAACGCTGTCCATGAGCCAGAATTCACAGGAGATTCACAATGGCAGGCATGGAGGTCTTTAGCAGACCCCCGTTTGTTATGTCAACCGATCTGTGCCCCGTGATCATGTGACGGGGCGCCGATGGACGGGACTTGTGAAACGCTGCCGGCTGTCGCGTAATAAATGCCTCTGTTACTGATTGACAGCGGCATTTAACTGGTTAAAGGGAACCTGTCACCCCCAAAATCGAGGGTGAGCTAAGCCCACCAGCATCAGGGGCTTATCTACAGCATTCTGTAATGCTCTAGATAACCCCCGATGTATCCTAAAAGATGAAAAAAAGAGGTTATATTGTACTCACCTGGGCGAGCGGTCCGATTCGGGGCCTCCCATCTTCATAGGGTGACGTCCTCTACTGGTCTTCACGCTGCGGCTTCGGTGCAGGCGTACTTTGTCTGCCCTGTTGAGGGCAGAGCAAAGTACTGCAGTGCGCAGGTGCCGGGAAAGGTCAGAGAGGCCCGGTGCCTACGCACTGCAGTACTTTGCCCTGCCCTCAACAGGGCAGACAAAGTACGCCTGCGCCGGAGCGGCAGCGTGAAGACCAGAAGAGGACGTCATCTGATGAAGATGGGAGGTGCCGGACCGGACCGCGACACCCATCGGACTGGACCGGGACCGCCCCTGGGTGAGTATAATCTAACCTCTTTTTCTTATCTTTTAGGATACAATGGGGGCTTATCTACGTGCTGTAGATAAGCCCCTGATGCTGGTGGGCTTAGCTCACCCTCAATTTTGGGGGTGACAGGTTCCCTTTAACAGCTGTGGGTGAATCTCAGAGCCACTCGCGATTGTTAGAGGCACATGACAGCTGATCAGATCAGCTATCATGTGGGGGGGGGGGGGAAGATGTGGGCTCAGCCCCGGAGCCAGCATCAAATAACGGGACATGACCTTGGACGTACATATACATTCAAGGTTGTGAAGGGGTTAAAGGGAATCTGTCTTGCTATGTAATCTGAGGGCATTATGAAATAGGGGCTGAGACAATTATTTCATGTGTCACTTACTAGGCTGTGCACTGTTGTTTCCATGCAAACAGTGTTTTATCAGCAGGAGATTATCACTGCTGGACTAGCTCCAGGGTGCCTCCTGGTCCAGCCACACCCTGATTAGTAGGGTACTGTCAATAAACAATGTGCATAAATAGCTGCTAATCAGTAATGTGGGTGGGGTTAGCCTTCTAAGCACTGTTACATCTACAGCAGAGAAAACATTGATTGTATCACAACTGCTGCACCCAGTAAACTAAGTGATAGGTCGCTGGAATCCTGACATTATGCTGCTCTCAGATGAGGTACTAAAATCCTAATAACTGATTCCCTTTAACATGATAACGTAGGCCTTTAGCCTCTGAGCAGTAGCTGTTGGGTTTCTTGTAATCTCCCTGAGTGAATCTTGTTTTTTGTGTTAACCCCTGAATGCTCCAGACCAGCAAACTGGAAACATTTTTGTCAAGGACACTTGATTAGCAGCACGTGGCTACTAGCGTCTGACAAGGCAAACAGGATCATGGGGTGCATTGAAAGAGGTCTGGATACACATGATGAGAGCATTATACTGCCTCTGTACAAATCCCTGGTTAGACCGCACATGGAGTACTGTGTCCAGTTTTGGGCACCGGTGCTCAGGAAGGATATAATGGAACTAGAGCGAGTACAAAGGAGGGCAACAAAATTAATAAAGGGGATGGGAGAACTACAATACCCAGATAGATTAGCGAAATTAGGATTATTTAGTCTAGAAAAAAGACGACTGAGGGGTGATCTAATAACCATGTATAAGTATATAAGGGGACAATATAAATATCTCTCCGAGGATCTGATTATACCAAGGAAGGTGACGGTCGCAAGGGGGCATTCTCAGCGTCTGGGGGAGAGAAGGTTTTTCCACCAACAGAGAATCTGGAATTCCTTGCCTGAGGAGGTGGTGATGATGAACTCAGTTGAGGGGTTCAAGAGCGGCCATGATGTCTTCCTGGAGCATAACAATATTATATCTTACAATTATTAGGTTCTTTAGAAGGACATAGATCTGGGATGTATTCTGATGCAATATAGGCTGAACTGGAAGAACAAATGTCTTTTTTCGGCCTTGCGAACTATGTTACTATGACTATGACTTACCCACTTATTTTGTGTGGAAACAGTAAGGGTGTGCTTAATTATTCACACACTGCTTCTACATTTTTTGGCTAGTTTATGGCAAATTTGTGTAACTTGTCATGTACTATTTTTCATCAGGTTGTATTTATCGAATCTTAAGACCTTCTAAGGAAAGGATGTCTCTTTTTTTTATTATGCCCTGATACTTAAAATCATACAATTCAAACAGGATCTACCCATTGTTTCTCCAGACAAATATACACATACTGTACAAATAAGTTATACTGGAGTAGCCCCCCCCTCCGAGGATCCAAAACTGCACATTTGCATAAAACGTGACTGACAGAAAGGGGGATAGAGCTTAGATATGAATAGCAGTAATGCTTTGTGCTAGTAAAGAAAATGTGAAAAATATTATTCCTAAAATGTACAAACAATAAAAAGTAATATTAATATGAACCAAGCGAGTGAATAAAACCCGTGTATCACACACATATATGTATCTGTGTGTGGATAACTAAATGAGATACATTGTTACAATTTTCTCCCCAGGGCCGATCTATTACTGGAGTCTGATGTATAATCTTTACATGTCTTCAATAAATTCACTGTGGTGGAGGCTGATTCTGCAGCACAATAACGTCGTCCGCCATCCTAAGTGCTTTATTGTGGCGAGGATATAAGGATATGATCAAACATTACAACACTCCAGTGAATGCGGAGGCTCTGCCACATACAGCTGAGCCCAAAGAGAGAGAATGTCTTATTTTAGGTGTGATGACAATCATGGGTTCATCAAAAAGATCAGTTACATGGCCATCCTCAGATCTCTGCATCCTGACATTCCTCTCTTATTCCTCCTGCAAAATGTATTGGTAAAATAACAACTGGGTGTTACCATTCCCCTTGTCAAAAGGGCGTGTTCTTGCATACTCAGAGCCAATTGGACAATGTCAGAGTGTGCAGTGGCACATCCCCAACTATTCACACCTATCTATCCATTTTTTTTCTAAATTTGCAGGAGAAATAATAGAGGAATGAAACAATTAAATTATATAAAATATTTAAAATTGCACCGGCGCTAAGTATTCAATTCTACCCCCCTCAGTTTTTGAAGCAAACTCCATGATTTGCTAAAGTACCGTAAGTAATGATAATTAATAATTAAAAAAAAAAAAAGCACTATGGGGAGACAGCTTTTCCCCATAGTGCATTTTGTTTTCTAGGAATGGCACAATACAGAGATAAAAGGGAAGATGGTTCAAAATTAGAATACAAATAGAACACAGGATGGGGAAAATCCACGTAGCCTTATCTAATACATATCTATAGCATAGGATGAACAGATGGGCAATCTATTTTTTCCAAAAACAGAGCCACCTCCATCTACAGGTTATGTGGTATTGCGGAGCTGCAATACCACACACAACCCATGCACTGGTGTGGCGCTATGTCTAGAAGAAAGGAACCATGTTATTCTTACCATTGATAAAAGCTAAACATGCCTTGTGCCACATTTATATCTGTGTATGAATGTGTTTTTTTTATATTGGTCCTTTAAGAGAGAAACTGTGAGTCACGATCGTTATTATTGATCGCCTCGGACAAGTCATCGAGGAAAATCCATTCTCCTAGGAAAAGGGCAAAGTAAATGTTGGAGTTTCAAAAAAAAAAAAAGTGCGATTCCACGAGAGAGATTCACCGGTCGTGTGTTCTTCTCGCTCTTGGTAGATCATTGCATTGATTATAATAATACTGAATATTCACAAGGCGGCACGGCGCAACGCCTCTGACCTCCGCATGCAGTCATCATACGTGTAGTCAGCCCTGCTTAGCTGCAAACCTGTGGCCCAAATACATCTCTGATCTGACGCTTTTCACAGCTGAGGGCTTGTTACAATTGTATCTAGTAAATGAAAGACATTTGTTTTTTACAATGTATCCATCTGAATGCAAATGTAGAAAACCAAAAGTGGAATAAATTTAGGTTTATGGATGTAAACAGGAATCCTATGAAGTGATAAAAAAGCAGAGATTAAAAGATAAAGCTTACTAAATAGTTGACGTACAATACAAATGTATTGCGGTACAGTGTTAGCCAGAAAAATCGATTTGAATACTTTTCTACCCAATGATGGCAAAAGTATTCTAGGGGTGATACCTTTATTGGCTAACCAGAAAATAATATGTTTGCAGCTTTCAGAGCACAGTGGCTCCTTCTTCAGGCAGGATTACAAATAGATTAATAAGAAACAAGCACAACATTTAAAGAATACTACAGCAGGACATTTATTCAGGGGGTGGGAAGTGTGATGCCTCCTAAAGATAAGCCAAGGAAATCAAATTAGGCATTTTCTTACAAATGGAGAGGCAGTGGGAATAATGTTCTTAGTTATCTGGAGTCCATCAGGTGGAGGTGTGAATTGTATCCATGTAGTGACTCATAAATCCAGGTGTTAAATTGAGTCCTAATGTTAAGGTACCTTCACACATAACGATATTGTTAACGATATCGTTGCTATTTGTGACGTAGCAACGATATCGTTAATGAAATCGTTATGTGTGACAGCGACCAACGATCAGGCCCCTGCTGGGAGATCGTTGGTCGCTGAATAAAGTCCAGAACTTTATTTCGTCGCTGGACTCCCAGCTGACATCGCTGGATCGGCGTGTGTGACACCGATCCAGCGATGTCTTCACTGGTAACCAGGGTAAACATCGGGTAACTAAGCGCAGGGCCGCGCTTAGTAACCCGATGTTTACCCTGGATACCATGCTAAAAGTAAAAAAAAACAAACACTACATACTTACCTACAGCCGTCTGTCCTCCAGCGCTGCGCTCTGCACTCCTCCTGTACTGGCTGTGAGCCGGAAAGCAGAGCGGTGACGTCACCGCTCTGCTTTCCGGCTCCCAGACAGTACAGGAGGAGAGCAGAGAAGCAGAGCGCAGCGCTGGAGGACAGACGGCTGTAGGTAAGTATGTACTGTTTGTTTTTTTTTACTTTTAGCATGGTAACCAGGGTAAACATCGGGTTACTAAGCGCGGCCCTGCGCTTAGTTACCCGATGTTTACCCTGGTTACCGGCATCGTTGGTCGCTGGAGAGCGGTCTGTGTGACAGCTCTCCAGCGACCAAACAGCGACGCTGCAGCGATTCGGATCGTTGTCGGTATCGCTGCAGCGTCGCTAAATGTGAAGGGGCCTTTAAAGAATAGAACATTTTCATTAGTTTGAATTCCCAAATTTTTCTTTCCCAGTCTTCCTTAAAATTACCTTTTAGTATTAAGACTTTTAAATCTGTCATACTGTGTCCAGGTCCAGAGAAATGTTTTCCCACCGGTGTGTCCACTTCATTCCTGATTGTGTGTCTTTGTAGGTTCATCCTAGTTTGTAGTCTTTGCATAGTTTGTTTCCCCTATATAAATACTTCCAGGGCACTTAGTACATTGTATCATGTACACCACGTTGGAGGATGTACATGAAAAGGAACCCGTGACCTTGTAGTCCTGATTTGTACAATATTTGTTGGTAATATATGGGTACACGTTTTGCATTTTTTATTGTTACAAAGGAATGTGCCAGTCACTGATGGTGATGAGAGGACACTTCTGACAAGGAGATTCCTTAAGTTAGGGGGTTGTTTGTAGGAGAGAAGTGGTAGTTCTGGGAATATGTCTTTCAATTTGTGATCTCTATGGAATATGGGTTGGAGATCAGCACCAATTTTCCTTAGGATGCTCATGTGGGGGTTGTATGTGACCACAAGAGGCACCCTGTTGTTATCCTCTCAGTTTGTAATCCAGGAAGCTGTTTCTTGGTATCCTCGTAGCCCTGTGGATCTGTTCATCTACTACCAGTGGATGGTATCCTTGTTGTAGGAATGTGTTCCTCAGTGATCGCAGCTGTAGTTCCCTGTCTTCGCTGTCTGAACTGATCCAAATATGCCTCAGAGCTTGACTGTAGATGGTGGATTTTTTTGTGTGTCTTGGATGAAAGCTGTTCCATCTAAGATCAGACGGACGTCCTGTGGGCTTTGTTAAATCGACGTTTTTATGGATTTGTCCTTGATGTATATGGTCATGTCCAGAAAATGTATTTGGGTCTTTGAAAAGATGAGGGTGAGCTTGATGGTTGGGTGGTACTTGTTGAAGTTATTGTGGAAGGTGAGTAGATCATCTTTTGAGCCTGTCCATATTATTAGCAGATCATCAATGTAGCGGAAGTATGCAAGAGGTTTAACAGAGCAAGATGACAAAAACTCTTCCTCCAGTTTCGCCATAAATAAGTTAGCATATTGTGGGGACATTTTGCTTCTGAGGATGGAATTGCAGTATGCAAATATTTCCTTCAAAAGAACAATCTAGCCACAGAACCAACACTGCAATTTATCAGGTTTGTGCTCCATCACAACTATTTTTCTTTTGGGAACAATTTATACCAACAGAGTATGGGCAGCGCCATTGGAAGCAAAATGTCCCCACAATATGCTTATTTATGGTGAAACTACAGAAAGAGTTTTTGTCATTTTGCTCTGTTAAACCTCTTGCATTTTTCTTCTACATTGATGATCTGCTAATAATATGGACAGGCTCAAAAGATGATCTACTCACCTTCCACAATAACTTCAACGAGTACCACCCAACCAACAAGCTCACCCTCAACTTTTCAAAGACACAAATACATTTTCTGGACATGACCATATACATCAAGGACAACGCCATACAAACATCAATTTACCATAAGCCCACCGGACGTCCGGCTTACCTTAGATGGAACAGCTTTCATCCAAGACACACAAAAAAATCCATCATCTACAGTCAAGCTCTGAGGTATATTCGGATCTGTTCAGACAGCAAAGACAGGGAACTACAGCTGCGATCAGTGTCGGACTGGGGTGCCAAGTGCCCACCAGTAACACTGACTTTGGGGGGCCCACTTGCATACAAATATTACACTACCCTCGTTCACAAATTTACCTTTATCTCTATATCATCATACATTGGGTAGTTTGATTAATGAATGATGAGATGTTGCTTTTTTCTATACAGAATCAATTGAATTATGCCAAGTACTGCTCATACAGTGGGGTCGGGGCGCAGATCTGCACAGGGGCCCACCGGGGGATTCCCCTGTTACCCTATGGGCCAGTCCGAGCCTGGCTGCGATCACTGAGGAACGCATTCCTTCAACAAGGATACCATCCACTGGTAATAGATGAACAGATCCACAGGGCTACAAGGATCCCAAGAAACAGCCTCCTGGATTACAAACTGAGAGGGGACAACAACAGGGTGCCTCTTGTGGTCACATACAACCCCCACATGAGCATCCTACGGAAAATTGGTGCTGATTAGTGATGAGCGAGTATACTCGTTGCTTGAGATTTCCTGAGCACGCTTGGGTGTCTTCCGAGTATTTTTTAGTGCTCGGAGATTTAGTTTTCCTTGCAGCAGCTGAATGATTTACATCTGCTAGCCAGCATAAGTACATGTGGGGATTCCCTAGCAAACAGGCAACCCCCATATGTACTTCTGCTGGCTAACAGATGCAAATCATTCAGCTGCAGCGCTAAAAACTGAAACTCCGAGCACTAAAAATTACTCGGAGGACCCCCGAGCGTGCTCGGGAAATCTCGAGTAACGACTATATTCGCTCATCACTAGTGCTGATCTCCAACCCATATTCCATAGAGATCACAAATTGAAAGACATATTCCCAGAACTACCACTTCTCTCCTATAAACAGCCCCCTAACTTAAAGGGAACCTGTCACCCCGTTTTTTGAGATTGAGCTATAAATACTGTTAAATAGGGCCTGCGCTGTGTGTTCCTATAGTGTATGTAGTGTACCCCGATTCCCTATGTATGCTGAGAAATAACTTACCAAAGTCGCCGTTTTCGCCTGTCAATCAGGCTGGTCAGGTCGGGAGGGCGTGGTGACATCGGTGGTTCTTCCTCAGCTTTACGTTGGTGGCGTAGTGGCGTAGTGGTGAACAAGCAGCGCGCGATCTGCGCTGTAATCCCTTGCATCGGTGGGGGCGGCCATCTTCCTGGGGCCGCGCGTGCGCAGATCGAGTGCTCTGCTGCACGGGGCTTCAGGAAAATGGCCGCGGGATGCCGCGCGTGCGCATTAGAGATCGCGGCGGCCATTTTCCCAAAGCCGAGGTCTCCCACCTCCCTCCCTGCATCAAGTCCCGGATCCAATATGGCCGCGGATCCGGGTCCTGCAGGGAGGGAGGTGGCTTACCAAGTGCCTGCTCAGAGCAGGCACTTGGTAACGCTGCACTGCTCTCAGACAGATCGGTGATCTGTCAGAGTGCTGTGCAAACTGGCAGATCACCGATCTGTATTGTCCCCCCCTGGGACAAAGTAAAAAAGTTAAAAAAAAAATTTTTACAAGTGTGTAAAAAAAAAAAAAAAATCCTAAATAATGAAAAAAAATATATATATATTATTCCCATAAATACATTTCTTTATCTAAATAAAAAAAAAACCAATAAAAGTACACATATTTAGTATCGCCGCGTCCGTAACGACCCGACCTATAAAACTGGCCCACTAGTTAACCCCTTCAGTAAACACCGTAAGAAAAAAAAAAAAAAAAACGAGGCAAAAAACAACGCATTATTATCATACCGCCGAACAAAAAGTGGAATAACATGTGATCAAAAAGACAGATATAAATAACCAGGGTACCGCTGAAAGCGTCATCTTGTCCCGCAAAAAATGAGCTGCCATACATCATCATCAGCGAAAAAATAAAAAAGTTATAGTCCTCAGAATAAAGCGATGCAAAAATAATTATTTTTTCTATAAAATAGTTTTTATCGTATAAAAGCGCCAAAACATAAAAAAATGATATAAGTGAGGTGTCGCTGTAATCGTACTGACCCGAAGAATAAAACGGCTTTATCAATTTTACCAAACGCGGAACGGTATAAACGCCTCCCCCAAAAGAAATTCATGAATAGCTGGTTTTTGGTAATTCTGCCTCACAAAAATCGGAATAAAAGGCGATCAAAAAATGTCACGTGCCCGAAAGTGTTACCAATAAAAACGTCAACTCGTCCCGCAAAAAACAAGACCTCACATGACTCTGTGGACTCAAATATGGAAAAATTATAGCTCTCAAAATGTGGTAACGCAAAAAATATTTTTTGCAATAGAAAGCGTCATTTAGTGAGTGACGGCTGCCAATCATAAAAATCCGCTAAAAAACCTGCTATAAAAGTAAATCAAACCCCCCTTCATTACCCCCTTAGTTGGGGAAAAGTAAAAAAAATTTAAAAAATGTATTTATTTCCATTTTCCCATTAGGGTTAGGGCTAGGGCTAGGGTTAGGCTTAGGGCTAGGGTTAGGGCTAGGGTTAGGGCTGAGGTTAGGGCTAGGGTTAGGGTTAGGGCTAGGGTTAGGGTTAGGGCTAGGGTTAGGGCTAGGGTTAGGGTTAGGGCTAGGGTTAGGGCTAGGGTTAGGGCTAGGGTTAGGGCTAGGGCTAGGGTTAGGGCTAGGGTTATGGTTAGGGCTAGGGTTAAGGCTACAGTTAGGGTTAAGGCTACAGTTAGGGTTAAGGCTACAGTTAGGGTTAAGGCTACAGTTAGGGTTAGGGTTTGGATTACATTTGCGGTTGGGAATAGGGTTGGGATTAGGGTTAGGGGTGTGTCAGGGTTAGAGGTGTGGTTAGGGTTACCGTTGGAATTAGAGTTAGGGGTGTGTTTGGATTAGGGTTTCAGTTATAATTGGGGGGTTTCCACTGTTTAGACACATCAGGGGCTCTCCAAACGCAACATGGCGTCCGATCTCAATTCCAGCCAATTCTGCGTTGAAAAAGTAAAACAGTGCTCCTTCCCTTCCGAGCTCTCCCGTGTGCCCAAACAGGAGTTTACCCCAATATATGGGGTATCAGCGTACTCAGGACAAATAGGACAACAACTTTTAGGGTCCAAGTTCTCCTGTTACCCTTGGGAAAATACAAAACTGGGGGCTAAAAGATAAGTTTTGTGGGAAAAAAAAGATTTTTTTTAATTTTCACGGCTCTGCGTTATAAACTGTAGTGAAATACGTGTGGGCTCAAAGTTCTCACAACACATCTAGATAAGTTCATGGGGGGGTCTAGTTTCCAATATGGGGTCACTTGTTGGGGGTTTCTACTGTTTAGGTACATCAGGGGCTCTGCAAACGCAATGTGACGCCTGCAGACCATTCCATCTAAGTCTGCATTCCAAATGGCGCTCCTTCCCTTCCGAGCCCTCCCATGCGCCCAAACGGTGGTTCCCCTCCACATATGGGGCATCAGCGCACTCAGGACAAATTGGACAACAAATTTTGGGGTCCAATTTCTCCTGTTACCCTCGAGAAAATACAAAACTGGGGGCTAAAAAATAATTTTGGGGGGAATTTTTCTTTTTATTTTCATGGCTCTGCGTTAGAAACTGTAGTGAAACACTTGGGGGCTCAAAGTTCTCACAACACATCTAGATAAGTTCCTTGGGGGGTCTAGTTTCCAATATGGGGTCACTTGTGGGGGGTTTCTATTGTTTAGGTACATTAGGGGCCCTGCAAACGCAATGTGACGCCTGCAGACCATTCCATCTAAGTCTGTATTTCAAATGGCGCTCCTTCCCTTCCGAGCCTTCCCATGCGCCCAAACGGTGGTTCCCCCCCACATATGGGGTATCAGCGCACTCAGGACAAATTGCACAACAAATTTTGGGATCCAATTTCTCCTGTTCCCCTCGGGAAAATACAAAACTGGGGGCTAAAAAATAATATTTGTGGGAAAAAAAAT
Source organism: Ranitomeya imitator (assembly GCF_032444005.1). NCBI lineage: Eukaryota > Metazoa > Chordata > Amphibia > Anura > Dendrobatidae > Ranitomeya > Ranitomeya imitator. The sequence goes on along the minus strand of NC_091282.1, from coordinate 795,258,821 downwards.
TTGTTTTATTTTTACGGCTCTCCATTATAAACTTCTGTGAAGCTCTTGGTGGGTCAAAGTGCTCACAACACATCTAGATAAGTTCCTTAGGGGGTCTACTTTCCAAAATGGTGTCACTTGTGGGGGGTTTCAATGTTTAGGCACATCAGTGGCTCTTCAAACGCAACATGGCGTCCCATCTCAATTCCTGTCAATTTTGCATTGAAAGGTCAAACGACACTCCTTCCCTTCCGAGGTCTCCCATGCGCCCAAACAGTGGTTTACTCCCACATATGGGGTATCAGAGTACTCAGGACAAATTGTGCAACAACTTTTTGGTTCCAAATTCTTCTCTTACCATTGGGAAAATAAAAAATTGGGGGCGAAAAGATCATTTTTTTACAAAAAATATTTTTTATTTTTACGGTTCTGCATTATAAACTTCTGTGAAGCACTTGGTGGGTCAAAGTGCTCACCACACCTCTAGATAAGTTCCTTAGGGGGTCTACTTTCCAAAATGGTGTCACTTGTGGGGGGTTTCAATGTTTAGGCACATCAGTGGCTCTCCAAACGCAACATGGCGTCCCATCTCAATTCCAGTCAATTTTGCATTAAAAAGTCAAATGGCGCTCCTTCGCTTCCAAGCTCTGTCATGCGCCCAAACAGTGGTTTACCTCCACTTATGTGGTATCAGCGTACTCAGGACAAATTGTACAACAAGGTTTGGGGTCCATTTTCTCCTGTCACTCTTGGCAAAATAAAACAAATTGGAGCTGAAGTAAATTTTTTGTGAAAAAAAGTAAAATGTTAATTTTTATTTAAACATTCCAAAAATTCCTGTGAAACACCTGAAGGGTTAATAAACTTCTTGAATGTGGCTTTGAGAACCTTGAGGGGTGCAGTTTTTAGAATGGTGTCACACTTGGGTATTTTCTATCATATAGACCCCTCAAAATGACTTCAAATGAGATGTGGCCCCTAAAATAAAATGGTGTTGTAAAAATGAGAAGTTGCTGGTCAACTTTTAACCCTTATAACTCCCTAACAAAAAAAAATTTTGGTTCCAAAATTGTGCTGATGTAAAGTAGACATGTGGGAAATGTTACTTATTAAGTATTTTGTGTGACATATCTCTGTGATTTAATTGCATAAAAATTCAAAGTTGGAAAATTGCAAAATTTTCAAAATTTCCGCCATATTTCCGTTTTTTTCACAAATAATCGCAAGTAATATCAAAGAAATTTTACCATTATCATGAAGTACAATATGTCACGAGAAAACAATGTCAGAATCACCGGGATCCGTTGAAGCGTTCCAGAGTTATAACCTCATAAAGGGACAGTGGTCAGAATTGTAAAAATTGGCCCGGTCCATAACGTGCAAACCACCCTTGGGGGTAAAGGGGTTAAGGACCACAGGGAAAGAAAAATTTGGGAATTCAAACTAATGAAAATGTTCAATTCTTTAACACTAGGACTCAATTTAAAGGTACCGTCACACTAAGCGATGCTGCAGCGATACCAACAACGATCCGGATCGCTGCAGCGTCGCTGTTTGGTCGCTGGAGAGCTGTCACACAGACCGCTCTCCAGCGACCAACGATGCCGGTAACCAGGGTAAACATCGGGTAACTAAGCGCAGGGCCGCGCTTAGTAACCCGATGTTTACCCTGGTTACCATCCTAAAAGTAAAAAAAAACAAACACTACATACTTACCTACAGCCGTCTGTCCTCCAGCGCTGTGCTCTGCACTCCTCCTGTACTGGCTGTGAGCACAGCGGCCGGAAAGCAGATCGGTGACGTCACCGCTCTGCTTTCCGGCTGACCGACGCTCACAGCCAGTACAGGAGGAGTGCAGAGCACAGCGCTGGAGGACAGACGGCTGTAGGTAAGTATGTAGTGTTTGTTTTTTTTTACTTTTAGGATGGTAACCAGGGTAAACATCGGGTTACTAAGCGCGGCCCTGCGCTTAGTTACCCGATGTTTACCCTGGTTACCAGTGAAGACATCGCTGAATCGGTGTCACACACGCCGATTCAGCGATGTCTGCGGGGAGTCCAGCGACCAAATAAAGTTCTGGACTTTCTTCCCCGACCAGCGACAGCACAGCAGGGGCCTGATCGCTGCTGCCTGTCACACTGGACGATATCGCTAGCGAGGACGCTGCAACGTCACGGATCGCTAGCGATATCGTCTAGTGTGACGGTACCTCAACACTTGGATCTTATGAGTCACTACATGGATACAATTCACACCTCCACCTGATGGACTCCAGATAACTAAGAAGATTATTCCCACTGCCTCTCCATTTGTAACAAAATGCCTAATTTGATTTCCTTGGCTTATCTATGGACTCATCACACTTCCCACCCCCTAACAAATGTCCTGCTGTAGTATTCTCTAAATATTGTGCTTTTTTTCTTATTAATCTACTTGTAATCTTTACAGCTAAATATAACGTGGCCTGGACGAAGCAGTTCATTGCGAAACGCGCGTCGGGTGTGGTGGACTCCTGACTTTCTCTCCATTATTCGGTAAATATGTGCTGGCGTGCTAATTAATGTATTTATAGAGGATGGCGGCCTCTGGATACCTTGCATGCTGATACATATGGCTTATTTAGCCTCTTATATTTAGAATACATGCTGGTCTTTGCATATGATGCTCTGTAACGTCACCTATTAACTGCCACGTTATATTTAGCTGTAAAAAAGCCGTAATGTGAGCTATATTATTACACCAGTATATGTATACATATTTTTGTAAATGATTGCCAGGTTGTCTACTTTTTTTCTGTGTCTGTTACTTCTTACCTGTTGCCTGTTTAGGCCTTTTTATGACCATTTTGTGGTCCTTTTTTGATATTAATAAAGTACTAGTTTTATATTATCAATGTGTGGTGCCTCTTTTTATAGGTGGATATTTGATGTGCGGTTAACCACCGTAGGATACATTATAGGTGTTGTGTACTTGTAATCCTGCCTGAAGAAGGAGCCACTGTTCTCTAAAAGCTGCAAACATATTATTTTCTGGTTAGCCAATAAAGGTATCACTCCTAGAATACTTTTGTCATCATTGGGCAGAAAAGTATTCACACTAAATAGTTGAAAAACTTTTCATTAACGACTCGAGTAATAAAGATTTACTACCATAATGTGGAAAAGCATTTTAAAGGTGTTAGAAAAATATGTTTCATTCCTTACAACAGTAAATATGGCTCCTTTCTTCCAACAACATCGCCTCACCTGTCCACAGGTTGTGTTTGGTGTTGTTGCTCAGCTCCATTCACGTCAGTGCTTGCCTGAAATACCACACACAGCCTGTAGACCTTTAGTGGCACTGTTTTTGGAAGAAATTAACCTTTGTTTTTAACCACTTTCCACAGCAACCAACTTTTGTGCTTTAGTTTTTTCCATGAGATACATTAACTCTATTGTCGTCCCATCGCCATGACATTTTGATTTTTACTCTTTATGGCGATTACTATACAGGTCGATTAATTCATGTTTTTCTATAGATGGGACTTACTAGCAAAAGTGGAACGATTCAAACCTTTATTCATTTTTAATGTTTTTTTTTAAACTTTTCATTTTGCGGCACCAGATATTGACAGCAGGATTTAAGTGGTTAAATGGAAGGTAGCTCTGATTGCTGATGTTAGAGGCAGGTGTTGGCTGTATAAAACAGCTGGCACCTGCCCGTTATGGAGCGGGCTCAACTTCTGAGCTCGCTGAATACACCTGTAATTATATGTCATGGAGAGGGAAGGGGTGAAAGTCTCAACAGGACAACAAACCCTTGTCATTATGTCCTATTGGTCACAACAATAAAGGGATCCCCCACTCAGGACCCCCCTGTTTCTGAATTACCCCCATGGAAGTACTACATGTACCCATAGAGAGGTCTTTTGGTTGTCACCCAGCTTATTACTAAGATACGGCTATGTAGAGGTTTTTTTATACTTGGCATAACAGGGTGACTCAAGGACTGTTCAAGGACTACTACTTACATGACATGAGGACATGCTGGGAGTTATACTTTCTTTGTGGTCAGTCCGCACACCACTCTATAATAGTATTTATTTGTTGCGTCTAAAGATTTCATTTGTATCTAAATGTTGCAGCCATACATCTGCTCCCCAGAACCCGCAGATGATCTGATGTTATCACTAAGGTGTACTAAATGAGAAGTAAATAAGATGCAATTGACTGAAACACTTTCTAAATTAGTCCTCGGATGAGACAGAAATAATATAGTGTCATTGGCACCAGCATCTAATGGCACGAGTCCCAGATCCTATACCCTGACCTATATACATTCTAAAGGAACCTGGAGAAATGTGCATATTGTACAGAATCCCTGCCTTAAAGGGAAACTGTTCCACAGCAAATGGGCATTTGTAATAAAACATAACTTACATTATCCATTCAAATATTATTATTATTATTTATTTATATAGCACCATTGATTCCAAGGTGCTGTACATGAGAAGGCATTACATACAAGTTACAGATATCACTTACAGTAAGCAAACTAACAATTTCAGACTGATACAGAGGGGAGAGGACCCTGCCCTTGCGGGCTTACATTCTACAGCATAAAGGTGTTCTTACAAAGACCTTTAAATATTTTCATCCACAAGAGGCAGTATTATATTAGTTATATTCTTGTACATAGGAACAGTATTATAGCAGTTATATTCTTGTACATAGGGGCAGTATTATAGTAGTTATATTCTTGTACATAGGGGCAGTATTATATTAGTTATATTCTTGTACATAGGAGCAGTATTATAGCAGTTATATTGTTGTACATAGGAGCAGTATTATAGTAGTTATGTTCTTGTAGTTAGGGGCAGTATTATAGTAGTTATATCCTTGTACTGTATATAGGAGCAGTATTATAGTAGTTATATACTTGTACATAGGAGCAGTATTATAGCAGTTATATTCTTGTACATAGGGGGCAGTATTATAGTAGTTATATTCTTGTATATAGGGGGCAGTATTATAGCAGTTATATTCTTGTACATAGGGGGCAGTATTATAGCAGTTATATTCTTGTACATAGGAGCAGTATTATAGTAGTTATATTCTTGTACATAGGAGCAGTATTATAGCAGTTATATTCTTGTACATAGGGGGCAGTATTATAGTAGTTATATTCTTGTACATAGGGGGCAGTATTATAGCAGTTATATTCTTGTACATAGGGGGCAGTATTATAGCAGTTATATTCTTGTACATAGGAGCAGTATTATAGTAGTTATATCCTTGTACATAGGAGCAGTATTATAGTAGTTATATTCTTGCACATAGGAGCAGTATTATAGCAGTTATATTCTTGTACATAGGAGCAGTATTATAGTAGTTATAGTCTTGTACATAGAGGACAGTATTAGAGTAGTTATATTCTTGTACCTAGGGGCAGTATTATAGTAGTTATATCCTTGTACATAGGAGCAGTATTATAGTAGTTATATTCTTGTACATAGGAGCAGTATTATAGCAGTTATATTCTTGTACATAGGGGCAGTATTATAGTATTTATATTCTTGTACATAGGGGGCAGTATTATAGCAGTTATATTCTTGTACATAAGGGGCAGTATTATAGCAGTTATATTCTTGTACATAGGGGCAGTATTATAGCAGTTATATTCTTGTACATAGGAGCAGTATTATAGTAGTTATATCCTTGTACATAGGAGCAGTATTACAGTAGTTATATTCTTGTACATAGGGGCAGTATTATAGTAGTTAAATTGCTGCATCTCTGGGCAGGGCTCCATATGAGCCACATGTGTAACCTGTAGTGGTATTTAACCCATGTGTTGTAGGATTATGGGTCTGATCTATGTTTCAGTCTTTTATTTGTCGCTGTGTAGTCTCTGGATTGTCATGCACACATTCTCCTATACATTAGTTACATGCTCCTCTGTCAGCCTTAGGTGGTTGAACTATGAAATCAGGGCCAAATCCCAGCAAATAAATGAAGCTAAACCCTTGACAAATACATTTTTGACCTTGGGTTACATACAAATATTTCTGTGAAATCTTAGCTGACATTTGAAGTCATTTTGCAGTAGAAGAGAAGGATAGGGACAGGGGAGATCTGGGTCAGAGGTCTGGGTTGTCTTCAGTTGTCATTGAGGTCTGAGATTTCTTCAGTTGTCATTGAGGTCTGAGATTTCTTCAGTTGTCATTGAGGTCGCAGATGTCTTCAGGTGTCACTGAGGTCTGAGATGTCTTCAGGTGTCACTGAGGTCTAAGATGTCTTCATGTGTCACTGAGGTCTGAGATGTCTTCAGGTGTCATTGAGGTCGCAGATGTCTTCAGGTGTCACTGAGGTCTGAGATGTCTTCAGGTGTCACTGAGGTCTGAGATGTCTTCAGGTGTCACTGAGGTCTGAGATGTCTTCAGGTGTCACTGAGGTCTGAGATGTCTTCAGGTGTCACTGAGGTCTGAGATGTCTTCAGGTGTCATTGCATACTGCTCTACACTCGGTCACGCCTTTTTGTATTTTTCAGGGTGCAGCTATCATAACCTTCTCATTGTCTTATACATCTTTGCAGTATGACGGAAGTAATGAATACGTGTGAACCTGGGATGGAAGAGTTTACGCTTAGTACAACGTCCGGGGCTGAAGGACATGCGGTTCAGGTAAGGTCCGTACTTTTATGTACACATGGAGCTTTTGGGCTCATTTTACAGCTCGGCACAAACTTAGAGGCGGCCTCATGACGTGGATTTTATCAGTACCCGATTATGAAGATGACACTAAGACATGAAGAAGCTGCGGAGACACCATCACGTGTTTCTCGATGCAAGCAGTGAATAGCCAGGCCTTTCCCCGGGAAGGAACAACCACGGGAAGGGCAGCATCCTATGAAGGAAAGCCACCTATGCCAAGCATGGTATCCATCCACAGACAGCTGTTTCGGGGTTTTTGCCCCTCATCAGTGTGGAGTAGGAATCTGGCTATTAGGAGCAGTGCCTAGTAAAAAAGGCTATAAAGGCACAGATGATTGGCCTCGGGGAGACCAAAACATCCAACACCGCGGAGACACCATCACGTGTTTCTCAACGCAGTGATTCCAGAACACTGCCCCCATCCCTTATGGGAAATATGCAGATGCATGTAAAGAAGCTGCGGAGACACCATCACGTGTTTCTCGATGCAAGCAGTGAATAGCCAGGCCATCACGTGATGGTGTCTCCGCGGTGTTGGATGTTTTGGTCTCCCCGAGGCCAATCATCTGTGCCTTTATAGCCTTTTTACTAGGCACTGCTCCTAATAGCCAGATTCCTACTCCACACTGATGAGGGGCAAAAACCCCGAAACAGCTGTCTGTGGATGGATACCATGCTTGGCATAGGTGGCTTTCCTTCATAGGATGCTGCCCTTCCCGTGGTTGTTCCTTCCCGGGGAAAGGCCTGGCTATTCACTGCTTACGTCGAGAAACACGTGATGGTGTCTCCACAGCTTCTTTACATGCATCTGCATATTTCCCATTAGGGATGGGGGCAGTGTTCTGGAATCACTGCGTTGAGAAACACGTGATGGTGTCTCCGCGGTGGTGGATGTTTTGGTCTCCCCGAGGCCAATCATCTGTGCCTTTATAACTAAGACATGAAGGACCTGGTGCCTTTTTGCACACACTCAGCACGTACCCCATAGTGTCCTCCTCTGTAATGCCAACAAAAAAGTAGGCAACTTTTACTAAGACACGTCTTCTCTAAGTGCTATAAGTAGAACATGAGCCAAGTAGATGATATATATTTTGTCTGCTATCTCTTTCCTTAAAGAATGAAGGTGTCATTGTCATGTACTGTGTCATTATCCTATTCCAGATCTTTCCGGATTCCCATGAGAAGCATCCAAAACTGACAAAGCGATTACCATCGATAGTGGTGGAGCCCACAGAATCTGGGGACGTAGAGAGCGGAGAACTCCGCTGGCCTCCTGAGGACATCTCACCCACAGATGACAAACGAGAGGCAAAATCATGCCAAGGATGTTCAGATATCGGAGGTAAGAGCAAACGTGGTCTTCACTGGCCTAGAGCACAGGATATACAATTGTGTATACTATGTATCTTGACTCTGCACTACCACAAATGCATTGAAAACAATGGAAGGCCTGTAATACTTACACATTCCTGTAATGTGCCACAAAAGAAACAAGTATTTACACTGATCTGGTTGATACAACCTTCTCAGTCACTTAAACTCTAAGGTAACCTAAAATCCTGTATTGTACTCCAGAGCTGTACTCACTATCCTGCTGGTGTAGTCACTGTGTACATACATTACATTACTGATCCTGAGTTACATCCTGTATTATACTCCAGAGCTGTACTCACTATTCTGCTGGTGCAGTCACTGTGTACATACATTACATTACTGATCCTGAGTTACATCCTGCATTATACTCCAGAGCTGCACTCACTATTCTGCTGGTGCAGTCACTGTGTACATACATTACATTACTGATCCTGAGTTACATCCTGTATTATACTCCAGAGCTGTACTCACTATCCTGCTCGTGCAGTCACTGTGTACATACATTACATTACTGATCCTGAGTTACATCCTGTATTATACTCCAGAGCTGCACTCACTATTCTGCTGGCACAGTCACTGTGTACATACATTACATTACTGATCCTGAGTTACATCCTGTATTATACCCCAGAGCTGCACTCACTATTCTGCTGGTGTAGTCACTGTATACATACATTACATTACTGATCCTGAGTTACCTCCTGTATTATACCCCAGAGCTGCACTCACTATTCTGCTGGTGCAGTCACTGTGTACATACATTACATTACTGATCCTGAGTTACCTCCTGTATTATATTCCAGAGCTGCACTCACTATTCTGCTGGTGCAGTCACTGTGTACATACATTACATTACTGATCCCGAGTTACATCCTGTGTTATACTCCAGAGCTGCACTCACTATTCTGCTGGCGCAGTCACTGTGTACATACATTACATTACTGATCCTGAGTTACCTCCTGTATTATACTCCAGAGCTGCACTCACTATTCTGCTGGTGCAGTCACTGTGTACATACATTACATTACTGATCCCAAGTTACATCCTGTGTTATACTCCAGAGCTGCACTCACTATTCTGCTGGTGCAGTCACTGTGTACATACATTACATTACTGATCCTGAGTTACATCCTGTATTATAAACCACAGCTGCGCTCACTATTCTGCTGGTGCAGTCACTGTGTACATACATTACATTACTGATCCTGAGTAGTGTTGAGCGATACCGTCCGATACTTGAAAGTATCGGTATCGGATAGTATCGGCCGATACCCGAAAAATATCGGATATCGCCGATACCAATACAAGTCAATGGGACATCAAGTATCGGAAGGTATTCTCATGGTTCCCAGGGTCTGAAGGAGAGGAAACTCTCCTTCAGACCCTGGGAACCATAGGGATGTGTAAAATAAAGAATTAAAATAAAAAATATTGATATGCTCACCTCTCCGGCGGCCCCTGGACTTCACGCTGCTAACCGGGAGGCTTCTTTGTTTAAAAAGCGCGCCTTTCGGACCTGTGAATGACGTCCCGGCTTCTGATTGGTCGCGTGCCGCCCATGTGACCGGCACGCGACCAATCAGAGGCCGCGACGTCATTCGCAGGTCCTCAATTCCTAGCATTAGCAGTTTTGTGAATGAGAATGACGTCGCGGCTTCTGATTGGCCGCGTGCCGCCCATGTGACCGATACCCGATATCACAAAAATATCGGATCTCGGTATCGGAATTCCGATACCGCAAGTATCGGCCGATACCCGATACTTGCGGTATCGGAATGCTCAACACTAATCCTGAGTTACATCCTGTATTATACTCCAGAGCTGCACTCACTATTCTGCTGCTGCAGTCACTGTGTACATTACATTACTGATCCTGAGTAAAGGTACCGTCACATTAAGCGACGCTGCAGCGATATAGACAACGAGCCGATCTCTGCAGCGTCGCTGTTTAGGTCGCTAGGAGACGTCAAACACGGCAACAGCAGAACGATGCAGGAGCGATCCAGTGACGTACTTATCGTTCTCGCTGGTTGTTAGCTCCATGGAAAACCATTGCAGGCATCGTTGCTTTTGCTGTCAAACAGGACAAATCACGCCGACCTGACGACCAAATAAAGTTCTGGCCTTCTAGCTCCGACCAGCGATGTCACAGCGGGATCCAGATCGCTGCTGCGTGTCAAACACAACGAGATCGCTATCCAGGACGCTGCAACGTCACGGATCGCTGTCGTTCTCGTTGGTAAGTTGCTTAATGTGACAGTACCTTTACCTCCTGTATTATACCCCAGCTTCTGCTTCTGTGGACTTTTTGGGCACTGAATGGTTGCCCATCCCACCACTGATACATAATGAAGATCCTTGGTTCAGGACTGGCCAATCATCTCCTGCCTAAAGTGTAAAACCTGATCAATTCTGATACATGGTAATAAAATTAAATTAGACACAATTTCCTTCCTAAATACATTGTATCCGCGTCAGAGAAGAACGGGAATCAGAGTCCTAAATCACAGATCATCCCATTACCCGCACATTTGGGAGCTCTGTGAATATTTGAACAAGAGAATAAATGGAAATTTTGAAAGCAGGGAAATCGCTCATTACACACGGGGAGCGATGTGCAAACAACAAGCGGCTGAGCGGCAGCAGCATCCTGCACATACAGCGCTGAAGAGGGGACTGAGCACAGCGCTAGAGCATCAATTCTACTGGAATCCGTGACAGTGTAAAAAGGAAATAAATAAGAACGTCAAATTCTGTTATTATTTTTATTATTATTTTGTTATTTCCTGTAATATTAAATTATTATTATGTATTTAAATAATTATTTAATTTATTATTATTAGTAGTGGTATTATTATTATTATATTTCATACTGATTATATTTATTCACATTTATTTTAATTATTCTTTTATCTATTATTGTTTTAATTAATGCTAATGATACATTGTAATATCTACTATATAATTGTCTAAGGGTCACTTCCGTCTGTCTGTCTGTCCTTCTGTCTGTCACGGTTATTCGTTTGCTGATTGGTCTCGGCAGCTGCTTGTCATGGCTGCCGCGACCAATCAGCGACGGGCACAGTCCGGAAGAAAATGGCCGCTCCTTCCTCCCCGCAGTCAGTGCCCGGCATCCGCATACTCCCTTCCGGTCAGCGCTCACACAGGGTTAATGGCAGCGTTGACCGCGGTGTAACGCACTCAGTTACCGCTGCTATTAACCCTGTGTGACCACCTTTTTACTATTCATGCTGCCTATGCAGCATGAATAGTAAAAATATCTAATGTTAAAAATAATAAAAAAAATAAAAAAGTTACATACTCACCCTCCGGTGGCCCCCGGATCAGAAACCAGCCTTTCCCGCTCTGTGCGACGCCTCGGTGACCGCTGCATGCATTGTGGTCTCGCGAGATGATGACGTACGGTCTCGCGAGACCGTTACGTCATCATCTCGCGAGACCGCAATGCAACCAGGAGGAGGATGGCGCCGCTGCTGCTGCTCCTGTTGTTCTGTGCAGGGAGCCTCCGCCCTGCCAGGTGTCTGGAGGCTGTGAGCCTGGAGCGGAGCCTGGTGTGAGGGCCGGGGCTGCAGGCGGACATCACCCTGCCCGTCCGACACTTCCACATCCAGGCTGTGAACGGCGCCGGCCGGTACTTCACCTCCTCTCCAGGTAACCATGTGACCGCGGCTAATCCTCAATGATCCCAGACAGAAGGGAGCGGCGGCCACACAGCCCTGTCCTCTGACGTCACCGCCCCATTAACCCCTTAGACTCCTTATCTACTATATGTGACTGGGCAATATACTACGTAGCTGGGCAATCTACTATGTGACTGGGCAATACAGTACGTGAACTACTGGGCAATATACTACATGGCTGGGCAATATACTACGTGGCTGGGCAATATACTACGTGGCTGGGCAATATACTACGTGGCTGGGCAATATACTACGTGGCTGGGCAATATACTACGTGGCTGGGCAATATACTATGTGACTGGGCAATATACTACGTGGACATACATATTCTAGAATACCCGATGCGTTAGAATCGGGCCACCATCTAGTTAGTTTTATAATAACATAATAAATATAAATAAATGAAATATTTAAAATAAATTACAATAATATTAGTTTAATAATATAATACAATAAATTAGAATAATTAAATTTAACAATGGAAGATATAATACATTGTATTATTAGTTTAATAAAATAATTAAATACAATAATAAAGAAATAAAATAAATTAGATTAATATTGGTTTAATATTAAAATAATACTAGAGATAATAAAATAATTGAAATAAATTAGAATAATTTAAATTTAATAATATGAATAACAATAACACATGCAAATATATGAATGGATGCTAAATATTCTGCAGGGATACAATATATTATTGTATGGTGTAACAATGCTACTCACTTGGGAGCTAAATGAGTTATCACTGGAACTGTTTCTATTTAAAATCCGGATGGTTTATTGCAGTCCTTATAAACCACTTGACAGGAAAACTCAAATGCCGGCCCAAGTCTCTTGATCAGCTCATCGACGCAGGGCATCGGATATGCGTCGAACTTGGAGATTTCGTTCAGCTTCCGATATTACCGAATTTCCATTCTCCATCGAGTTTTGGAACAAGGACCATCGGGTTAGCCTACCCACTCTTAGAATCCTCAATGACAGCGAGATTCAGCATACGGTTCTCTTCCTTGGAGATCAGTTCTTGGTAGGTTTCTGGAATTTGGTAGGGCTTCGAATTTACCTGCACATGGGTGTTGTGAATTCTGCTCTTGGGTTCCCTCCAGTGGTTGTAGGTGGGAATGCAGTTGTCTCTGAGTCACTGTCCTGGCCAGGTGTATCTGCTAATTGCTGTTCTGACTGGGATATTTAAGTGTGCAGGATTCATTAGCCCTTTCCAGTTGTCAATGTTTCTTTGGAAGGATTGGATCTCTGCCTGGCCTCACCTGCTTAGCTGCCAGTTCAGCAAAGATAAGTGTCTGTTTCTTTTTCTGAAGCACACTTGCTGTGTGCTTATTTTCAGTGCTGATCTTTTGTTTCTATTTGTCCAGCTTAGACTGTGTCAGTTGTTTTTCTCAGTCTGGTTGGATTCTCTGGAGTTGCAGTTATACTCTCCACATCTTTAGTTAGGTGGTGGAGTTTTGTATTTTCTGCTGTGGATATTTTTGTAGTATTTTTATGCTGACCGCTTAGTATCCTGTCCTGTCCTTTTCTATTTAGCTAGAAGTGGCCTCCTTTGCTAAGCCTGTTTTCTGCCTGCGTGTGTCTTTTCCTCTCCAACTCACAGTCATTATTTGTGGGGGGCTGCCTATCCTTTGGGGGTCTACTCTGAGGCAAGATAGTTTTCCTATTTCCATCTTTAGGGGTATTTAGTCCTCCGGCTGTGTCGAGGTGTCTAGGTTTTGTTAGGCACACTCCACGGCTACTTCTAGTTGCAGTGATAAGATCAGGGTTTGCGGTCAGTATAAGTTACCACCTACTCCAGTGAAGGTTTTCATGCTGCTCCAAGGCCACCTGATCATAACACATGGGATTCCGTCAGGACTTCGTGTTATATTACTTCGGTGCACCTTGGCAAATCTGAGAACAGGTCCCAGTTCTGCTGCAGCAATTCCAGACATTGCTGTTTTTGAGTTTTCAACAGCGTTTCGGCTACTCTGATGTCTTCAATGTACTACTCTGGCTTAACCAGCAAACATGAAGTTTCAATTGGGTTCCTGTCTTGCCATGCCTTGATGGGTAGTGCACAAGGGGATTTCGGAAGTGAAAGGTCGGAACATTTATCTGGCAGGTGGGAAAGGACTTGCAATACCTTAGGATTTTCTGGTGACATCCGGGCCAATAGAACCTCCGCATGACCCATTCTTGAGTTTTGTTAATTCCCAGATGGCCACCCAAGACAACTGAATTGGCCATGTTCAACATCCTTTGTCTAGAGAGTCCTGGTTTCAGGAATTATTCCAATATCTCCTCCCTCACCTTAGTAACCCTGTGCAATAAGTCATAAGGCATTCTTGCCCGGTGCCACCCCTTATTATTGCCATCTCTTATTAGCCCTGACTTATTATACAGGAACGCTACCTAGGAGGCCTGGTTCATTCATGTCAGGTAGTATAGGACGGTTTATTTGTCCGGTAACATCTAGCTACGGGGGCCTCTCATGTGGGGTACTATTGCATCCTTAAATCTCCTGTATCTGGACTTGTCCTGGTAGTCTGTGTGGGGTGGCACTGTGGCTTGACCTTATTTTAGGTCTAGTTCTCATTTTTGCTATGTGTTGCAATTTTAATTGTTTTTAATGGCTTTTGTAGTGTACTCAAGTGTGGTTTAATAAAAATTTTGTTATACTTTGTTATAAATTTTGTGGTGATCCCTTCATTATGCATGCTACCCTTTTCTTCTGTTTTTGGCCCTTGTTCTTCTGTAGCATGCTATAGATGATCCCTGACGGTGGTGCCGGCCTATATTTCTTTGTATATACCTGTGCAATAAGTCCCCACTCAGTATGAAATAGGGAAACATGGTGTTAGCCCCCCGGCTCCTGTGCAATGCCGTTCATAGCAGTTACCTTATTGAACGCTTCTTTTAGAGTTAGCTCCCTATATTGGGTGGACTCAAAATTTTCTCCAGTCACCCCTACTTTAAGAATATTGGCCTCCAGGGATGCTATTTCCTCATCTCCTACGATTACACAGAAGGGAAAGCCATCAGGCTCTGGGGTTAGTGAGACTTCTTTAAGGCCAGCCCATTTCTTACCTGAGCAATTGAGGTCCCTGCCCCTCCCCCACAAGTCCCAAAACAACACAATGTTCTGGCCTATGATAATCGGTTGCAATAAATCCTGGACCATGCCAACCTCATGGGACTCAGTACCTCGGCCCGTCGCAATGACCACTCTGGCCAATCGATAGTCTTAACATTCCCGTTAATGCAGTGTATGTCCACCTTCTTTCCTGGGATCAATTTGAGAGGGAGTGAGGCCCTCATGAGGGTCATCAAACTCACTGAGTGTGGTAGTCCCATTATTTGCAGACCATTCACTTTTACAGGACAATGTTGCGGCCTCTAGTCTGGTGGACAGTCCACACTTCAAGCCAGATATGCATAGAATGAACACCAGCGTCTGATCCTACAGTCCATTTGCTTGGTGGTTGGGGAGAACGGGCAGCTACATGACCTGGGCCATGACAGTTCCAGCAAATTACATCTCCCAATGAGACCCCCGGCATAGCCTCCTCCACCCCTTTGACGCCCCATCCCCTTTTTATTCTCTGCCTCCTGATGTCACCCCCAGTAAGGAGTGTGTTAGTTCCCCATGGAACCCTCGGCCCCTGATAACTTTCGACCAGTCCCACCAAGTCATTAGCTTTCTGGGGACCTCACTTGGCAACTCAAGTCTGCATCGGACTCGGAAGGGTGTGCACAAACTGGTCCATTACAACTCACTCTACCATCTGTGCTGGGGTAGAGGACTCCAGCCTCAACCACATTTGGATGAGATGCAACAGATCAAACATTTGGGAGCGAGGGGGTTTGTCATGACAATGTGCCCAGTGGCGGAACTGTTGTACCCTGACAGACATTGTCACTCCCAAGTGCGCCAAAATTTCTGTTTTCAATTTTGCATATTCTTTGATGTCATGTAAGGGTAAATCATAGTAAGCCTTTTGTGGCTTCCCTGATAAGTATGGTTATCCTTTAAAAAATGGTTTAAAAGTCCTCAATGTCGTCTCCAGGGATCATTTTCTGCAAGGCTTTCCTCGCCACTTTATGGATTGAAAAATCAATCTCCTGTTGTGCCAGCTGTTGCTACTATAGCTGTTGCTGCTGTAGCTATTGCTGCTGTAGCTGTTGTTGGTGCTGCTAGGCTTGCATCAGGTGTTTAATCAGGTCCTTCATGCTGTCTGACGCTGCTTCTTGGCCTATAGCCACTTTCACCCTCGACATGCAGTACTTCTTGAGCAGTCATACGTGTTCCCTGGGAATGCTGCCCGCCCTTCTAACAACAAATGTAACAATGCTACTCACTTGGGAGCGATATGAGGTATCACAGGAACCGTTTCCATTTCAAAAGTCTGGATGGCTTATTGCAGTCCTCATAAACCACATCAGAGGAAAACAAATACAGCCCTTTTCTGGCACAAAGTGAAACAAACTAAAAAGTCCATACAATAGTGCTGGTTTGCCCAGTTTCATATGGATCGCCCCACGTAAGGGCAATGGGGTACTCGGTACCGGGTCCTTCAGTTCCCTCAGCGGGGATGTCACGGTGGCCCGACCCGGACCGTGGCCTATGAGGGGCGCCCAATAAAAGGCAGAGTTCGTAGATAACGGTAGTGTTCGTGACGCCACCTGTGGTATTCGGTCAGAGTGACCGACGCTGCTTAGGGGTCCGCTGGGGTGATGGAATGGCAGCTAGATGGTATACCTTCCCACAGGTGAAGTATATCCCCAGGGCTTCCCAGAAGTGTAGATGGTGATGGTGGATGGTGCAAGGCGTGGTGAATAATGAGGACACAATGGGTGCAGTCTCTTTACCTTTACTGAAGGCTTCAGCATCCACAGTCCAGGGTACCGGAAGACAGGGTAGCAGGGTCTGGCCGGTCTGATGGCAATTCCAGAGTCCCCTTATCCAGGTGGAAATCAGTAGCCTTCCCCTTGCGCACAGTAATGTAGTAGGTCCTTACTTGCATTCGCTACCATAAGGTCCTCACTCTTGTTACTTTTCTCTCTCTGTCCCCCAGATGGATAGGACATAACCCGTATGACGGTGGTGGTCTGAGGTTATTTTATAGGGACCCTAGCGTCGCCCCTCCTCCGCGTTGCCACCTTGTCTGCTTAGGCTTTTAGGTTGGACAGCCAACTTGGAATCAACTGCCCTGCCGGTCTCTGAAGTAAAGCGTAGAGTCTATTACTCCCTCGGTGTTCCGGCCACCGGCTCTGCGCTCAGAGGAAGGCAGCCTGCTTCTAGCTGGTCTCCCGCTGTTGTTTCACTCCTGTTGCTATGACTTCTGTGCTCACTCACTACGGCACACTTCCTTTCGTGTCCTTTCTTAGGAGGCTGCCGCATGGGTTGCAGGCGCAGCTCCGTGTCTTTCCTTCCTCCTCAGACTACAGTCTGGATCTGACCAGGGATCACCCCAGCCAGCTCGACCAGGAGACCTTTTCTCGTCGGTCCCCAGCCAGGAGCTCTCCTCTCCTCCTCTTACTCTTACTCTGACTGCCTAACTTCCTAACCAACCCCCAGTTTTACCCAAGTGTGAGGAGTGGCCTAATAGATAGAACCTTTTGCTCCCCCTGGTGGCCGGCGTGTGAAGTGTGTGTGGCTGTGATACCTGGCAGGGTGAACTCCTTTGGTGCCATCAGACGTAACATCGCTCCCCCTGGTGGAAGAACGACATTACTGCAACGACCAGGACTCTGGGGTACTGCACATAGTCTTTTAGTAAAGCCACACAATCTAGAAGGTCTGCAACCTCCACACACACACACACACACACAGTGACTGTGTGAGACAATTCAGCCTCATTTTACAAAGTGAGCCACATACAAGACTGGAGATATGGTGAGCAACTGTCTCCCCCAACTTTTCAGCTCCTCACAATAAACCTGTCATGGCCAATTAACCCCTTGTAGTGTATATACTACATGTACTAAAGCATTACTCCAGGTTTATTTGTTATCCACTGTGTGTTCAACAACCTACATATAATGGTTATGAGATACTGTATATTGGAGAAATATGATATACTAGATGGTGGCCCGATTCTAACGCATCGGGTATTCTAGAATATGTATTTATGTATGTATATAGCAGCCACATAGTATATAGCACAGGCCATGTAGTATATAGGAGCCATGTAGTATATAGCAGACAAATACTACGAGGCCTGTGCTATATACTATGTGGCTGCTATATACATATTGTAGAATACCCGATGCGTTCATACAGGCCACGCAATATATAACAGTGGCCACTCAGTATATAACACAGCCACGTACTATATAACACAGCCCACGCAGTATATAGCAGCCACACAGTATATAACACAGGCGACATAGTATATAACACAGGCCATGCAGTATATAACACTGGCCACGTAATATATAGCACAACCCAAGTAGTATATAGCAGCCACGTAGTATATAACACTGCCCACGCAGTATATAGCAGCCACGTAGTATATAACACTGCCCACACAGTATATAACAGTAGCCACGTAATATATAGCACAGCCCACGCAGTACATAACACAGCCCATGCAGTATATAACACTGCCTATGTAGTATATAGCAGCCACGTGGTATCTAACACAGCCCACGTAGTATACAGCAGTGTGGGCACCATATCCCTGTTAAAAAAAAAATAAAAATAAAAAATAGTTATATACTCACCCCTGGGATCCAGCGAAGCTCCGGCGATACACGCGCGGCTGCCGCCATCTTCCGTTCCCAGGATGCATTGCCAAATTACCCAGATGACTTAGCGCTCTCGCGAGACCGCTAAGTCTTCTGGATAATTTCGCAATGCATCGCCGGGAACGGAAGATGGCGGCAGGCGCGTGCGGCTCGGCGGACTACGGAGGGGGAGTATAGCAGGTTTTTTTTTTTTTTTGTTATTTTTAACATTACATTTCTTTACTATTGATGCCGCATAGGCAGCATCAATAGTAAGAAAGTTGGTCACACAGGGTTAATAGCAGCAGTTACGGAGTGCGTTACCGGCGGCATAACGCGGTCCGTTACCGCTGACATTAACCCTGTGTGAGCACTCACCGGAGGGGAATATGCGGGCGCCGGGCACTGACTGCGGGGAGTAAGGAGCGGCCATTTTCTTCTGGACTGTGCCCGTCGCTGATTGGTCGTGGCTGTTTTGCCGCGACGAATCAGTGACTTGGATTTCCATGACAGAGGCCGTGACCAATGAATATCCGTGACAGAAAGAAGGAAAGACAGAAAGACGGAAGTGACAATTAGACAATTATATAGTAGACTAGATGGCAGCCCGATTCTAAAGAATCGGGAGTCTAGAATCCATATATACTTGAAATTCGGCAGGAGCTTGAAGAGCAACGTCACTGGGCCCGCCTCCACGCAGTAGAAACTTGCTGTGAGGTAAAAATTCAAAAATCACACCAAAATGGCGGGCGGAGTGTGTCACAGTACGGCACGTTTCTGATTGGTCGCTCGCAGCAGGCGGCAACCAATCAGACACTGGACACTGTTGACGTCACTTATCTCCGGACATTAGCTCCGGACATTAGCTCCGGACATTAGCTCCGGACATTATCTCCGCACATTAGCTCCGGACATTAGCTCCGGACATTAGCTCCGGACAAAGCCACGGAAGTTGGCACAAATTGCAGGAAGTAGTATTCTAGGCAATTAATCTCCGGACATTAGCTCCGGACATTAGCTCCGGACATTAGCTCCGGACATTAGCTCCGGACAAAGCCACGGAAGTTGGCACAAATTGCAGGAAGTAGTATTCTAGGCAATTATATATTAGATTATGAAGAGCCATGAGATATTCTGCAAGTGTAAAAGATCTTTCTAGGGATAGGATATATTCCGCAGGGATGTGAGATGTTCTGCAGGAGTGTCATCTAGGGATGTTACATGTTGTGCTCTATGCCAGGGGTAGGAGATGTTACAGAAGAACATGGGATATTATATCCGGTGATTACTAGGTCATCCCCTGTCTTCTGAGGGCCCCGTCATATGTGAGAGCTGATCTGCTGGTGATTCAGCTGTAAATCTTGCAAAGATTAAAGCGAATGAGTTTTAACAGGCAAAAAGAAAGATTCACAGAAACGCCACTGATTATAGGATTTAACGATTTCACAAAATGTGGGATTTCTGGAAACGCACAGTCTGTCTTCTTGGCCCAAAAAAAGAGGTCAAGAGGGGATTTTAAGATATATTATACAAGAGAGATATTTTACTGTGAACTGGCAAGTCAGCCGTGGTGGGAACACGACGCTCGCACCACAGCTTGCTGCCACATACCAGATGACAATGCAGCAATTATATTCCCAGCCAAAGAGATACAATTACACTCAGATGTAACATAACTTGATCGTCAGGAAGAAGCCAATATTCTCAAAAGCGGAGGATTCCTCTTAATAAAAAGTTCTTGACATAATATACTTCTGAGCTGCATTCACAGTTCAGAGCTAATATCCTCTACCAAAACCTGCATGTTCTGTTCTGGCAAAAAGCTTCTTCTACTAAGTTTTATCCTGACCCCTGTGTGATAGGTTCTCTGCTAAGCATTTAGAGGAGTTTCTGACAACAAGCATGCAAACTGTTTTAAAAAACAACAGTGGAATAGTGAGCGCAGCACATAACGTAGGATCATTACAGGATCAGTAATGTATGTACACAGTGACTGCACCAGCAGAATAGTGAGGGCAGCTCTGGAGTATAATACAGAAGATAACGCAGGATCATTACAGGATCAGTAATGTACGTACACAGTGACTGCACCAGCAGAATAGTGAGTGCAGCTCTGGGGTATAATACAGGATGTGACTCAGGATCAGTAATGTAATGTATGTACACAGTGACTGCACCAGCAGAATAGTGAGTGCAGCTCTGGAGTATAATACAGGATGTAACTCAGGATCAGTGATGTTGACAGAGGTTGGAGCCCCAGCAGTCAGTAAATGATGCCCTATGCTATGGATGTAGTTACCATGTAACTTGCCTGGTCTATGCTTTATGAGGAAACTGAAATCTTGAAGGGCTGAGAACCAACTAGTCACACAGCCATTATTACTAGTGATGAGCGAGTATACTCCTTGCTCGGGTTTTCCTGAGCATGCTCGGGTGGTCTCCGAGTATTTTTTAGTGCTCAGAGATTTCAATTTTGTTGACGCAGCTGCATGATTTACAGCTGCTAGATAGCTTGAATACATGTGGGGATTCCCTAGCAACCAGGCAACCCCCACATGTACTCAGGCTGACAAAAAAAACTAATTCTCCGAGCACTAACAAATACTCGGAGACCACCCGAGCGTGCTCGGGAAAACCCGAGCAACAAGTATACTCGCTCATCACTAATTATTACCCTTCTTTTATCTCTTAACCATCTCAGAGGGGCATGGTCTGACACTAGTTTGAACTTTCGACCTAGCAGGTAATATTTCAGTGTATCTATGGCCCATTATATGTCTAAGCACTCCTCGACAATAGCATAATTGTTCTCACAGGCATAGCTTCCGGCTCAGATAAAGGATAAGATGCTGTTCCCCATTTATTTCATGAGACAGCACGGCTCCCATCCTGACTTCTGAAGCATCCACCTGGACCACAAATTCTTTTGTAAAGTCCAGGGCGACCAGAACTGGATGTTTACACAGCGCCTGCTTCAGCTCTTGAAACGCCATCTCTGTGTCTGGAGTCCATTTAACCATCATCGACTTAGTGCCTTTAAGGAGATCCGTTAATGGTGTGTCAATTATGGTGAAACTTGGGATAAACTGCCGGTAATACCCCACAATTCCAAGAAACGTCCTTACTTGCTTCTTGGAAAGTGGTTGTGGCCATTTCTGAATTGCCTCGATCTTGTTTAACTGTGGCTTGATTTCTCCTATCCTGACGACGTAGCCTAAGTGCTTCCTCCTCCTTCCCTATGGCACACTTTTTCAGATTTACGGTGAACTCAGCTTTTCTTAACGCATCCAGGATCACCTGTACCTTTGGTAGATGACTACTCCAGTCAGGGCTGAAGAACACTATGTCATCAAGGTATGCCGCAGCCAACTTCTTATGTGGAGCCAAGATCCGATGCATCGCCCTCTGGAAGATAGCTGGGGGCTCCTGCAGTCCGAAGGGCATTCTGATGTATTGGAAACACCCACCAGGCGTCGAGAAGGCCGTCTTCTCCTTGGCACTCTGGGAAATGGGGATCTGCCAGTAGTCCTTTTTCAGGTCAAGGGTTGTAATATACCTTGCGGGTCCAAGTCGCTCAAGGAGTTCGTCCACACGGTGCATTGGATACGCATCACAACTGGAGACCTCATTCAGCCTGTGGTGTTCATTACAAAACTGCCACTCACTGTCAGGATTCAGCACGAGGACGATGGGACTCGACCATCCATTTTTTTACGCCTCTATCACACCGATGTCTAGCATTCTCTTAACCTCCTTTGAAATTATCTCCTGCTATGCTTCGGGAATTCTCTAGGGCTTTAGGTTCACCCTTACATGTTAACACTTTGTGCTGCACCACCTGTGTACGCCCTGTGTGGTCCCTGGGCTGGAACTGCCACGACCTTGCTGATTGGTTATATACCCTTGCCTGGGCTTTCTGTGCCTGGAGAAGATGCTCCTTCGCAATAGGCATTACTTTTGCCATCCTCTCCTTCAACTGGGTGATAGGCTCATTGACGCTCCGGTGTGGCTTGACCTCAGCTACCCAGGTTTCCTTGGCAATGTCCAGGAGTCTTCGCGGATGTCGACCATACAAGAGCTTGAATGGTGAGAAGCCAGTGGAGGCTTGAGGAACTTCTCTGATAGAGAAGAGCAGAAATGGAAGCAGATAGTCCCAGTCTCCACCGTCCTTCTCAATGACCTTCTTGAGCATGGCCTTCAAGGTCTTATTGAAGCGCTCTATCAGGCCATCAGTCTGCGGATGATAAACCACCAACATAGAAGAGGATTCTTTACTGTTAGGGCAGTGAGAATCTGGAATTGCTTGCCTGAGGAGGTGGTGATGGCGAACTCAGTCGAGGGGTTCAAGAGAGGCCTGGATGTCTTCCTGGAGCAGAACAATATTGTATCATACAATTATTAGGTTCTGTAGAAGGACGTAGATCTGGGGATTTATTATGATGGAATATAGGCTGAACTGGATGGACAAATGTCTTTTTTCGGCCTTACTAACTATGTTACTATGTTACTATGTTACTATGTTCACAGCTGGGCAATCTGGAGGACTGTATACAACTCTCTCATCAGTTCTCTCATGAAGGGGGTTCCGTCAAAATCTCCTTTGGCTGGCCCATCTTAGCAAAGATATGGACAAGCTCCGGGTGATACTCTTAGCCGAAGAGCTCCTTAGTGAGTTTTCTCTACCCCCAGGTGTCCCCCCAAAACATGTGAATGAGCAATGTCTAAAACTCTCCGCCGGTAAGGTCCTGGAACCAATAGCTGCTCCACAATCTCACCTTCCCTCCGTTTGGTCACCCAACACAATAAATCGCCATTGACGGCAAATTGTGGAGACCTGGTGTGAGCCCCTGTCTCTTGAGCAACTCCATTACATACGGTAACATTATCAGTATTATTATTATTATTATTATATGCCCCCTCTCGTTCCCCTCTCCAGCAAGGACACATAGGGAAAACTCCTCCATCTTTGTTTTTGATGGAATCTTTTCCAGAGGCACCTGGCTTTTGTCCGGGACACTCTGTGCAGCCCCCATTTGCCACAAAATCCATAATAGTGAAAAATCCCACCCCAGTATGACAGGATGGATACATTCTTTACTACCCCAACCTCATGGGACGAAGTACCACAGTCTGTTCCCATGGTCACTCTGGCTACAGGGTAGTCCCTGGCATCACTCTGTTTATGCAGCGGACGCCCACAAACTTATCAGGGATCAACTGGTAGGGCAGTGTAGCATTGATTAGCGTCACAAGACTTCCAAAGTCCAAAAGTCCAAGACCCATTACCCCATTGAATGACATGGTACACGACTGTGACTTTTCGCCAGGTTGACTATCCACACTGCAGGCCAGATAGGCGAACTAGCAACAGTAGCAGATCCAACCATGTATATACTCCAGCTCCAGATAAATGGTAAAAAACTTTTTCTTTATTGATCCAACGTAATAAAAACAGGATAATCCTTACAGATGGCAGACAGAATAAGTGATTGCGCAGAGAACGGCTACGCGTTTCGACCACAACGGGTCTTACTCATGCCTAGATAATCTCAGAAATGGTAGCTATATATATAGCACCTTAGAACCTATCACAAGCATTTCATCCGTCACATGACTAAATACACAGGTCCTGGAAGTGCATAAAAGACAAATACAGATAGTATGGTAGCTATATATATAGCACCCCAGAACCTATCACAAACACTTCATCCGTCACATGACTAAATACACAGGTCCTGGAAGTGCATAAAAGACAAATGCAAATAGTGCATATAAAAGTAAAATAACGCATACATAAATACAAAATATAAAATTGTCAAACCTACCTATTGCCCTAATTAGCAATAATGGTAAAGTATTTCGTTTCTTTTATTCATACCCGCGGGGAAGCGAGTGTTCAGACTGTACATCCAAAACGCCTCCCTAGTAAGTAGGCGTCTTTTTATATCACCCCCGCGGCTTTGAGGAAAAACTTTCTCTATGCCGTGTACTCTAAGAGCTGCGGTGTCTCCATTATGTGTCATACCGAAGTGTTTGGATACCATTGAGATATTCCTATTAATCATGTTGTAATTTTTTGCGTCCCTGAGATGTTTGGAGACGCGTGTTTTCAACTTTCTTGATGTGCACCCTATATATGAAATTTGGCAAATTAAACAGTCTATTTTGTAGATCACATTTTATTGTGACAATTTATAAAACTATTAATTTTGTAACTTTTAGTTTTTTCGGTATTTTGAAAGGTGTTGCCTACACAAGAATGCGCACAGGTACTGCAAGCCGCAGTGCCGCATCTAAAGAAACCCTTGCATTCAAGCCAGGTTTTGGATCCTGATTTAGTCAGAAACGAATTCGGAGCTACTAGATCCCCGATAGTTCGAGCCCTTCTCGCCACCACATTAACCCCATCTTTCAGAATATTCATGAGTGTATGGTCTTCATATAAAATAGGTAATCTATGATTGATAATTTTTTTGATATGATTAAACTGAGAACTGAACTGTAAACATACATGAGGTTTATCACTTAATCTCTTTTTATTAGATCCACTCATAGCACTATTTACCAAAAGATCTTCTCTGCGTTTTTTGTCCACTATACTTTTGGCCCTATTAATCGACCAATTGGGATATTTACGGGCTTTTAATTTTTCGTTAAGTTCACTGAATTCTTTTAGTTTATCCTCATCCCTACTGCAATTACGTTTTAACCTAGTGAACTCACCCACAGGTATAGATTTTATTGTGTGGGCTGGGTGGCTACTGGTCGCATGGAGAATAGTATTTCCACTGATGGGCTTTACATAGGTTTTACTAGCTATAGGTTCATCAACTATACCGTACAGATTTAAATCAAGAAAGGAAATGTTACTTTGATCAAAAACATAAGTGAACCTAATACCAAAATCATTTGTATTAATATAGTCAACAAATCCTGGTATGGCAGACACATCACCCCCCCAAATAATGAGCGTATCATCGATGTATCTGCCATACCAGGAGATGTGATCAACAAAGGGATTGTCTGGAGAATACAAATATTGCTGTTCCCAATGGGCCATTGTCAAATTAGCTAAAGATGGCGAATATTTAGCCCCCATAGGAACTCCTGACTTTTGAACAAATATTTCATCACCAAATGAAAAAAGATTGTGTCTCATAAGGAAGAAAATAACCTGCAACTCAAAATTAATTAGGTCCTGTGAATAATGTCCATAATCTGTTAGATGAAACTGTAAAGCTCTCATAGTTACATCATGAGGTATATTTGTGTACAAAGACACAACATCACAGCTCAGCCAGACATAATTCTTTCTTCAAGTCCAGTTAGAAAGTATTTTTAACACCTCTCTTGAGTCTTTGATATAACCTGGCATTTTCGTAACTATAGGTTGTAGCAGTGAGTCAACCCACTCACACAGGTGTTCCGTCACGGATCCGATCCCAGATATGATGGGACGCATTGCTGGAAATCCATCACGCCAGCAAGGTGGAGGTGGGGTACTGGTATGGGCTGGTATTATCAAAGATGAACTTGTGGGACCTTTTCGGGTTGAGGATGAAGTGAAGCTCAACTCCCAGACCTTCTGCCAGTTTCTGGAAGACAACTTCTTCAAGCAGTGGTACAGAAGAAGTCGGTATCGTTCAAGAAAAACATGATTTTCATGCAGGACAATGCTCCATCAGATGCCTCCAACTACTCCACAGCGTGGTTGGCCAGTAAAGGTCTCAAATAAGAAAAAATATTGACACCTGATCTGAACCCCATAGAGAACCTGTGGTCCTTCATAAAATGTGAGATCTACAGGGAGGGAAAACAGTCCACCTCTCGGAACAGTGTCTGGGAGGCTGTGGTGGCTGCTGCACGCAATGTTGGTCGTAAACAGATCAAGCAACTGACAGAATCTATGAATGGAAGGCTCTTAGTGTCATCTTAAAGAAAGGTGGCTATATTGGCCACTAATTTTTTGGGGTTTTGTTTTTACATGTCAGAAATGTTCATTTCTAAATTTTGGGCAGTGATATTGGTTTACCTGGTAAAAATAAACAAGTGAGATGGGAATATATTTCGTTTTTATTAAGTTGCCTAATAATTCTGCACAGTAATAGTTACCTGCACAAACAGATATCCTCCTAAGATAGCCAAATCTAAAAAAAAACCCACTCCAACTTCCAAAAATATTAAGCTTTGATATTTATGAGTCTTTTGGGTTGATTGAAAACATAGTTGTTGATCAATAATAAAAATAATCCTTCAAAATACAACTTGCCTAATAATTCTGCACACAGTGTATAATGGGCACCACAGAGTGCTCCATACAGAATGAGCCGCATGCTCCATACGGAATTGAAACCATATAATGCTCCATACAATATAGTGAGCCACATATAATTCTACATACATTATATGATGGGCCCCATCTATTGCTCCATATATAATGGGCCTCATATAATGCTCCATACAGTAGATGATCGGCCCCATACAGTATACTGAGTCCCATATATTGCTCCATACAGAATGGGCCCCATATGATGCTCCATACAGAATGGGCCCCATGTAATACTCCTTACAGAATGGGTCCCATATAATGCTCCAAAAATAATAGGCCCCATAAGATGCTCCATGTATAATGGGCCCCATATAATACTCCATATAAAATGCTCCAAATATAATTAGTCCCATAAGATGCTTCATATATTATTGGCCCCATATACTGCTCCATATGCAATTGGCCCCATATACTGCTCCATATGTAATTGGCCCCATAAGATGCTCCATATTAAATTGGCCCCATAAGATACTCCATATAGAATTAGTCCCATATAATGCTCCATATATGGGCCCCTTCTGATGGTCCCCATATATTGCTCCAAATATATCTAAAAAAAAAAATGAAATACTCACCTCTCGTTGCTTGACGCTGCTCTGCTCTGGACTCCTCACCGTCGGCGTCTTCCTGCTCTCTGTGCTGCGACTGCTCAGGCAGAGGGCGCGCACTAGTGACGTCATCGCGCCCTCTGACCTGAACGTCACAGTCAGAGGATGGAAGATGCTGCAGCGCTGGAACCGGGAGGTAAGTATCACAAGTGCCGGGGCCCGGAGCAGGCGGGGGTGTCCACTCGCGGGGGCCGGCACTATAGCACGCCAGTGTACCCGACGGCGAGTGGGCCCCCTGCCTGCTCAGGGCACCGGCACTTGCCTGGGTGCTGACGCCGGCCCTGGTGGGACGGTTCCAAGATGGAGACCACTATACTGCGTGACCATTTCTCACACCACGTGGGGGCGTCACGGGTGCTGTCTCTCCCAGTACTGTACTTGGCACTCGGAGGCGTTGGCGGTCGCTGCTGTTCTTTATTTCCATAGATTTGTCTTGTGCATTCTGTGGAAAGGAACGAAAAAGAAAAAACGCGATTTGCATGTTCATTATTTGCAAAGATTAAACCTTGAATGTGCTGTGTGGGGGAGTGGAGCTGAATCATCAGCGCTCCAAAAATATGTCAAAAAGCACATGTTTTCTGCAGCTTTGGTTCCTGCACATGAAAACATGATATAGCACGGAGGCATTAAAGGGACGGTTCATCATCCCATTCTTATCCTTCAGCAATTTGCATTCTGCTGTGTTGTATCATGGCACTTTTAGCACAACAACCCAATATCCAGCAAAACACTGATTCCGGGCATGGGCTGTGCAGACCCTGAACCACCAGGGGCAGAGAGCAGCGCCGGACCGGAGTAGTTTGGCCCAGCAGAGAAGATCATTCTTCGAGCCCGGCATGCACAATTGGCACTAGCTGCAGAGTCTGCCCTTATCTTTAGTTCCCATCTTGTCAAGCTGATACTCAGGGAATGAGCATTCATTGGAATGACAATTTCCAACTATCGAACCGTCCAAAAAATCCTGTAATTACCAGACATCAGCAAAACGCTCATTTGTCGGGTGCAATGATTTTTAATCCTCATTCTCAGCAGCATATCATTCTGTGTAAAGAGTAAGTGAACTGCTGCAATGAAGTGCTGTCTAGGGCCCGCCGGAGGTTCCTCCGCTCCTCTGAAGAGCCAGTCCAGTGCTGGCTGAGAGGAGAGAAGGTTCTGTAGCCAGACAGCTAAAAGGATAAGCAAACTGGCAGAATTGTGAGTGCAGCTCTGGGTGTAATTGGAGTATAAGATTTTCTGAATGATGTCTGCTCAGTCGATTTTGACAGATTGGGGTCTGCTTGTTCATTCCTTGGCACTGCCTTGAGGGAGCTGCGTGGAAGGACCAAGATTTTCTGAAGTTTCGGGTCCAATTTTTACATGAGGTTGAAATGTCAGATTTGAGTGTCGTTGTATCTCCGGCCTCTGCCGCCCCTGGGGGCTTCAGTGATATTTTTGGGAAATCCAGGATGATGAGTGTAGATCATAAAGTCCAGGACCAGGAGTGATTTGTGAGGCTGCTCTGTTCAGTGCCCAGTGAGTGTCAGTGAATGTAAACCTCTCGATTCTCTTCAGAAAATCACGTTATATATACAGATGAATGGACATTCTGGATGCTTTTACTTTGGCCTCATCTCATCATTTGCATTTTTTAATAATTTTTTTTCTCTTTTTTTCTGGAGCTTAGTTTTTCTTTTTGTGCCAAATTAATCATATTGGCGCAGGAAGTTTTATAAATCTGGTGCGAAAGCAAAGATGTTTTTATTTTCGCTCTTTTGTTTTATTTGAACTTTTTTGGGAAAATTATCAGATGACCCTTTCAGTAGGCAATAAAATGTCACAAAAAACAGCCCCCAGAAAAAGAATGCCAAATGGATTTTGGACTTCACTAGACGACTGATGTACAATTGCGCAGTTGAGCGAAAAAAAAAAGTAGATCTGAAGCCTCCATCACTCCAGCTCTATTTCCCGCCAAGTGCAGTCTCCTCCTGCTTGACTGACAGCCTCTAAGCTGTGTGACTGCAGGAAATAGAGCATGAGGAAGCAACGCTGCGCGGGGAATAAAGCTGGAGTGACAGAGGCTTCAGATCTACCATAGCTCTTCAGCCTAATTTGCATATCAATTCCAACACTGATTTCTCAGCAATGAAGGAACGGGGAAACCATGTAAAGGTTCTGTTGGACTTTAATTTTAATCCATTTAACTCCAAAAAAAGA
This sequence comes from Ranitomeya imitator, assembly GCF_032444005.1. Lineage (NCBI taxonomy): Eukaryota > Metazoa > Chordata > Amphibia > Anura > Dendrobatidae > Ranitomeya > Ranitomeya imitator. The sequence goes on along the minus strand of NC_091282.1, from coordinate 795,229,223 downwards.
CACAACCAGACAGATGAATTGAGATCTTCATTTTCCACCCCCTGATGATTCCTGAAAATCTGTTTGTTATAAATGAATGACACATTCTTGTTAACTCCCAGAAGCTAAAAACTAATTTTAAATTATGGGTTAAAACTTTTTATCTTCTATATTATCACAGCTGTGGGTTCGCTACATTTTGATTTTTAACATCTCTGCTTGCTACCAATGAATGGGATTTTATTTATTTATTTTTGGCTGAAAGTTTGTAAAGACCTGATACTTCTCACAGCTGAGGCTTTGTTACAATTGTTTCCAGTTTTAGCCATTATTTGCTAAAACTGCTGTTCTGATAGTTTGGAGTCCACCCAGTGCTGTGGTACAATTGTAACAACCCCTCAGCTATGAGATGTATTCACACTGTCAAGAATTGCGCTGTGCAAAGTCGTCTCGAATTCTAAGGGTTGCAGCACAATTTCTGCCGCAGTTTGGCCGCTCCCTGAACGCCTTTTAGCTCTATATATTAATATACATAGAATACTCCCATTCACTGACAGCAAGCGGAGATGTTAGAAATGATGGAAAACTTAAATGCAATATATATTGGGAAGTTGTAGATGAAAACTTAGATGAATACGATTCTTTGTTTTCTTGCAGGTGCCGCACGTTCCGCTCACGGGGAGGAATATTACTCCGGATGCAGAGCAGGGGGGAACGGCGCTAATTAAAAGCCTTCAATTTCGTGTCTCTCTCTGTGTTTTTTCTCATCATGGTGAGAACAGGCAGAAATAGCGCAGACATCCATTCAGTATCAGTGGCGTAGTTAGCGCTTGTGAGCAGCAGTTGGGACGACGCTGATCCGCTTCCTCCTGATTTCCGGGAACGTTCTGGGGTCACTCGGCACCGTCGTCTATTCCGCGTAGATTAGGATTGGCGCTGACTCACGAGCAGAAGAATCCAACATGTACAAACCTTTGCCAAGCTGCTGAGAAAGCATCGTCCTCGTCCGAGGTGCAGTATAACCCCCACCAGGAGCTAAACGAGCTCCGAATCCTCGTCGTCTCAGGGCGTCACCCCCCCAGGAACCCGGACCCCACTCTCTATGTATATAGCTTTCCGTCTAGGAGTCTCGCTGTACAATAATTTACATTGAAGATGTGACTAAATACATATTCATCTGATGGCATGGCGCGAGTGGTTATTTTATAGATGCGGCAAAACCTTCCGTCTGCTGGCAATTTCCTGATGTTTAAACACCACATAATTTCATGCTTCTCCCTAGGTTAACATGGATGCCATCACAAGTGTGCTGAAATGCTCTGTGCTGCTGGCTTGTGGGTGTGACACTTTTTTAAAGAACATTATGTGATGTGACAGGTCAATGCCCACCTTTCTCCCCCCTCAAAAAAAAACAACATATGGCTCTTCAGAAATACTCTGTGCTTGTTTGGGCCCTTTTCACTATACGCATCAGTCTATGATTTTCTCTGACACTGTCCTGGTCACATACAGCCCCATCCTCATTAATATCAGATAAGCGCACAGATCACATCCCACCACATGAGTAATATAACCCCTCCTGAAACACTCTGTGCTGCTGCATTTCCCCGTAAGGGCTCATACTCACATGCAAGAAACTTGGATGAGTCTCGCACCTCAATACCCGGCACTGCCGTCGGCATTTGGATTGGAGCGTGCGGCCACGTAGCAATACATGCAGCCGCACGCTCCGCTCCTGAGTGCCGGGTGCAGTGTCGGGTATTGACGTGCGAGACTCATCCGAGTTTCTCACATGTGAGTATGAGCCCTTACTCTCAGCCTGTCACTTCCCTCTTGTCTCCTTTCTCTTGCTCCCATCATGATTAGTCCCTGGTACTCGGCCCCAAAAACATGAAATTGGTGGGAAGAGAGATAATTTGCATATTTTTATTCCCAGGGAGAATTGCCTGTAAATTGGGGTAACAATACCCCTTAAAGAATTGATTGTAGGGCTGGTTGGGGGTAGTCAATTCTCAGTTTCCTGGCATGGGGGAAGGGATATTGGGGTTTTCGACAGTGAGACCTGGATCTCTCCTGGGTAATGGCGGTGCCATAGACTACGGCTGCGCTATCTGTGCCCACAGTGGTCCCACAGTGGAGGAGCAGCATTACCTGGCGGTTTTCTGCGGGTGATCATCTCCTGAGATATTATTTCTTATTTAATTCCCATTCGCTCCGTCTCCAGCTATGGCGACTTGATGGATGAACGCTCCGTAGGAAGGTGGATCTCCTGCTCTCCTCAACATTGAAATTGTAGAACCAAGAAGCAAAAGTTATGGAATAACAGAAATCACAAAATGGAGGCATCAATGATCTGTAAATACTGGAAAATATAAACAAGAATTTCTAAATCTCAGGATTCTTCAGTATGGAGTCTGAGCCTCATGCACCTCCAGCCTCGGCCACTGACAATGAGGTTATTAATGGTCGTCTGAAGAAGGTTCTGCTGAATGCACTTGGGCAAATCATCAAGATCCGCTACTAGCAGCTCCTATGTAATCACAGAGCAATGCCATCCCCAATGGAGGCTGGAATGGAGGTCTACCTTCTTCAGCGATGAGTCCAACTTTTGTCTTGGATGAAATGATGGCTGGAAATTGGACTGGAGACCACTAGGGAACGTCACAGTCGTCCTACTCCCGGAATTATCATGTGCAGGGCATAATGTCCTGGGGCCGGACCCCTCTAGCCTTCATTCCAGGTGCACTAACAGCTCGGTGTTCTAGTTATTTGATCGCACAACAAGTGGAGCTGCCATTTCTCCAAAGTGTCCCAGGAGCAGCTTTCCAACATGACAACCCCAGGCCACATTTTGCTGGTGCTCCTGGGCACATCAGTTTCCAGCATCTCCGGTCTTGTCTCTCATCGAGCATATCTGGGCCGTCAGTGGTCGGTGATTACACAGGAGCCGCCAGCAGCGGATTTTGATGATTTTCAGCAGAACCTTCCTCAGACTACCAGAGGCCGGAGGTGCCGGGATTTCTGTGCTCAGATGACACTGAATTTTGTTTCCATTTTTTTTAATCATTTACAGATCATTAATATCACCATCCGGTGATTTCCATAATTCTACGTCGTCTCCTTAGTTTTTCAGTGTTGAGGAGTGTAATATGTGTAATATATATATACATATATATATATATATATATGTGTGTGTGTCTATATATAATGTGTATTCTCACCCAAAGACAGCAAGTGCTGGGACCAGGAGAAGGAGCCTGACAGATCTCGCAGCAGCTGCAGCCGGCGCTCATGAATATTTGAACATGAAGGCAATTCCAGTGTGTGGGAGGAGATGAAAAAGACAAAATTAGGTTTTCTTTGCATGTGAAAGCACCTCACTTGCTCCAGAGACGCCGATGCCTCGTCTTATACAGTAATTAATACATTGTCAAGAGGCAGAAAGTTCATAGTGTGGAGGCATATCATGGGTTAAAGGGACACTCCAGAAAAAGACTACAGCAGCCCCCATGCCATTACATGCCACTTACACAGTAATAGTGCCATCTGCTTCCATGGTGAAGGGGCCATCGAATCTGAAATAGACCCCCCCCCCTATGCTGGCTTCCTCTCTAAAGATTGTTTTGTCGTGGCTTTGATGCATATTAAAAAAAAAATAAAATGGCCATACACCTCCACCTGTGCAATATAGTGGCCACCAGTGCAATATAGTGGCCATGTAAAAGTGCCCACGTATAACTGCAATATAGAGGCCATATAAAAGTTCCATACATCACCGTCCATGCAATATAGTGGCCAAATTAATGTACTGTGCAGTGCCCACATACTACTGCAATATAGTGACCATAAAAGTGTTATATATTGGCTCAATACTACTGCTGTACATTGTGGCCACATAAAAGTGTTATATAGTGCTCATGTATTACTGCAATATAGTGGCCATGTAAAAGTAACACAAAGTGCATACATATAACCGCAATAGAGAGGCCATATAAAAGTGCACGCATACTACTGAAATATAAAGGCCATATACAGGTGCTTCTCACTAAATTAGAATGTCAACAACAAATTAATTTCAGAGTGATCTATTTCAAGTGTTAATTTTTGTTAATGTTGATGATTATGGCTTACAGCCAATGAAAACCCAAAAATCATTGTCACGGATCCCTACTCCATGGTGTCACTAATTCGTCACATGCCCACTCCCAGTACGTGACTTGGGGTGTGCCTGCTAGGGTTAATCTATCTCCCCAAAACAGTATAAAAATAAACTGGAGAAACTTACAGAAATCATCTAACTGGTAGTTTGCTTTCTGCTCCCTGAGGGGGGGGGGGGGGGGGAAAGTGAATGGAGTTGGTGGAACACATCAGCGTCGCCTGCCCTCACATGTGAACACGTGTCTCTGTATACAGGTCTAATTTATAGCTTTGGTCTGGAGGTCTGGATTCTAGAACAGCCCTTCAGGTTAATATCATAATTGCTTGGTTTTTGATTGGACCAATGAATATATTATTTTCTCTTGAGATCCTTTGTGTAACAGCTGTCACAGAGATACTACCAGGCTGTAATTAACATCTCCCTTCCAAGAGCTAGGAGGTGTCCAATGTTCCCTTTCTTCTTGGATCTCAGCACAGCCCCTGGTGAGAATTGGGGACAGAAGTCTGATTGTCTCAGGAAGATACACATTAACACCTGGGTGAGACCTGCCTTCAGGACAGATGTTACATTATGACTAGTCACACATATAACCCTAGACATATGTCACTATACACATATAGATATATATACATATTTCACCACAATCATTATCTCAGTAAATTAGAATATTTAACAAAACACATGCAAAGGCTTCCTAAGCAATTACAAAGGTCCCTTAGTCTGTTTCAGTAGCTCCGCAATCATGTGGAAGAATACTGACTTGACAGATGTCCAGAAGGCAGTCGTTGACACACTCCACAAGGAGTGTAAGCCACAAAAGGCCATTGCTAAAGAAGCTGGCTGTTCACAGAGTGCTGTATCCAAGCATATTAATGGAAGGAAAAAGTGTGATGCCAAAGTGTGGTAGAGAAAGGCGCACAAGCAACTGGGATAACCGCAGCCTTGAAAGGATTGTGAAGAAAACTCTATTCAAAAATTGGGAGGAGATTCAACGAGTGGGATGCTGCTGGAGTCATTGCTTCAAGAACCACCACACACAGAGGTATCCAGGACACGGGCTACAAGTGTTGTATTCTTTGTGTCAAGCCACTCATGACCAATAGACAATGCCAGAAGGCTTTTGACTGAGCCAAGGAGAAAATGAACTGGTCTGTTGCTCAGTAGTCCAAGGTGTTGTTTTTCAAATGAAAGTACATTTTGCATTTCATTTGGAAATCAATGTCCCAGAGTCTGGAGGAAAAGTGGAGAGGCCACAATCCAAGCTGCTTGAGGGCTAGTGTGAAGTTTCCACAATCAGTGATGGTTTGGGGAGCCATGTCATCTGCTGGTGTAGGTCCACTGTGTTTTATAAAGACCAAACTCAGCGCAGCCGTCTACCAGGAAATTATAGAGCATTTCATGATTCCCTCTGCCGACAAGCTTTTTGGAGATGGAAATTTAATTCTCCAATAGGACTTGGCACCTGTCCACACTGCCAAAAGTACCAATCCCTGGTTTACACATAACAGTATCACTGTGCTCAATTGGCCAGCAAACTTGCCTGACTTTAACCCCATAGATTCTCTATCCATCGTCAAGAAGAAGATGAGAGAAACCAGACCCAACAATGCAGACATGCTGAAAGCTGCTATCAAAGCAACCTGGGCTTCCATAACACCTCAGCAGTGCCACAGGCTCTCCATGCCACGCCGCATTGATGCAGTAATTGATGCAATGTGAGCCCCGATCCAAGTATTGAGTGCATTTACTGAACATACAGTGGGTACCGAAAGTATTCATACCCCTTTAAATTTTTCAATCTCTGTTTCATTGCAGCCATTTGGTAAATTCAAAAAAGTTTTTTTTTCTCATTAACCCTTTCACGACATGCGCCGTACTATTACTGCGCATTCCGTGTCACCCCCTTTGATGTGGGCTCCGGCGGTGAGCCCACATCAACGTCGCGACATGTCAGCTGTTTTGTACAGCTGACATGTGCGCGCAATAGCGGCGGGTGAAATCGCTATTCACCCGCCGCTATTAACCTGTTAAATGCCGCTGTCAAACGCAGACAGCGGCATTCAACCAGCGCTTCCGGCCGGGCGGCCAGAAATGATGTCATCGCCGACCCCCGTCACATGATCGGGGGTCGGCGATGCATCAGGAAGGTAACCATAGAGGTCCTTGAGACATCTATGGTTACTGATGCCGGCCTGCTGTGAGTGCCCCCCCTGTGGTCGGCGCTCACAGCACACCTGCATTTCAGCTACATAGCAGCGATCTGATGATCGCTGCTATGTAGCAGAGCCGATCAGGCTATGCTAGCTTCTATCCTCCCATGGAGGCTATTGAAGCATGGCACAAGTAAAAAAAATGTTTTTAAAAATATGAAAAAAATATAAAAAATATAAAAGTTTAAATCACCCCCCTTTCGCCCCATCCTAAATAAAAAAAAAAAAAAAAACTACACGTATTTGGTACCGCCGCGTTCAGAATCGCCCAATCAATAAAAAAAAGCATTAACCTGATCACTAAACAGCGTAGCGAGAAAAAAATCCGAAACGCCAGAATTATGTTTTTTTGGTCGCCGTGACATTGCATTAAAATGCAATAACGGGCGACCAAAAGAACGTATCTGCACCGAAATGGTATTAAAAACGTCAGCTCGGCACGCAAAAAATAAGCCCTCACCCGACCCCAGATCACGAAAAATGGAGACGCTTCGGGTATCGGAAAATGGCACTTTTTTTTTTCTTTTTTTTTTAGCAAAGCTTTGAATTTTTTTTCACCACTTGGATAAAAAATAACCTAGTCATGTTAGATGTCTATGAACTCGTAATGACCTAGAGAATCACAGTGGCAGGTTAGTTTTAGCATTTAATGAATCTAGCAAAAAAGCCAAACAAAAAACAAGTGTGGGATTGCACTTTTTTTGCAATTTCACCGCACTTGGAATTTTTTTCCTGTTTTCTAATAAAAGACATGGTAAAACCAATGGTGTCGTTGAAAAGTACAACTCGTCCCGCAAAAAATAAGCCCTCACATGATCATATTGACAGAAAAAGAAAAAAAGTTAGGGCTCTGGGAATGAGGGAAGTGAAAAATGAAAACGCAAAAACGAAAAAGGGCCGTGACTTGAAGGGGTTAATGTACACTCTGCTTCCTATCTTGACTAAAAAAGCAGAAATGTAGTAATTTTTGCAAATTTATTAAAAAAGAAAAACTGAAATATCACATGGTCATAAATGTTGGGGGTCGAGTTCCCGCCTCTGCACAGGGGGAATCTCGGGCCATCTCCGCTGCAGTCTCCCGTTCTTCTCCTGCTGCAGTGGAGCCTGCTCAGCAGAGACGTCGGTCCCAGCTTCTCGCTCAGTCTGACTCTGTGCAAAGGGTTACTGCTGCCTTTCCAGCTTCTGCCACTGTAGCCAGTACTGGGCAGCGGCGAGCAGACGTTTTTGGGACTAAGTGCTGCTTTTCCCCTTCTGAGCATGCCCAGGGTAAGATCTTTCATTGGAGATCAAGGGTCACATGCTTAGATACTGCAGCAAATCCCATTGGTCCCCTAGCAAGGTCCTGAAGGGTGCTCAACTTCTGTGGCAGCCTCCCATTGGTCCTTCTGGGAAGGTCCTGTACTTGCTGCAGCTATAAAAGGTTCGCATGGCAGCACGGCCATACGCTAGTATCAAGTCATGTTATGAGTTTTGCGCCAATGTGGTAATTCTTGTGTTTATTCAGGGCCCCAGCTGAAATAAGCCACTATAATACCGGCTCCTCCACTGAGGAAATTGTATGATTGCCTCTTTGACTGTGTGACCACAAACTGCTATCTGCTCAGCAGCTGCTGTGTACTTTTGTGAGCTAAACAGGACACAGTGCTTTCTTTGTAGGCGACTCTGAAGTAACAGAGTTCGCTTCTACCACCATAAAGTGCTGCCATTTGCCAGCAGCGGGTTCTCCCCTGCACGGTGGACCCCGGGCTGCAAATGCACCAAATATCATCTCACTATTTACTCGGTGTGTTCCGCCAGCCCTAAAAGAATACTAGCGCCAGGGTCTGGCTAGTAAATGGTGGACAATCAACGTCTACAGCGGTACATCTAGCAGCTGGAGGGTAGGTAGGCGGGTCTAGAACGCACAACCTCAGCTGTGGATGCTATCACAGTCGCTGTCAGGCTGCAAGTGTAGCTGCAGACAGTTTGCCCTCTGCCACCCCTGATCCGATTTTATCCCATCTCCCGCTTCCAGACAAGTTTACTGGTGACAGTAAGCTATGTCGGGGATTCGTGAGTCAGTGCTCCATACATCTAGAGCTCCTGGCTGCACGTTTTCTTACAGAACAGGAGAAAGTGGGATTTATTTTATCCCTTCTGTCGGGCAGGGCGTTGGAGTGGGCAACGCCGCTGTGGGAGCGTGATGATCGTGTGGTGCAGAGTGCTCCTCTCTTCCTGGACTCTCTGAAAGGTCTTTTTAGGACCCCATGTCACCCACGATACCACACTCCAATTGTTGGCAATAACACAGGGTTTGTCCATGGTCAACCAGTTCGCTGTCCAATTCCGGACTCTGGTCTCTGAGCTGGAGTGGCCGGATAAAGTCCTTATTCCGGTGTTCTGGAAAGGACTGGCAGACCATGTGAAGGACGCCTTGGCCACCAGGGAGATTCCCGCCACACTGGAGGAGCTCATTTCAATATCTACCCACATCGACCTCCGTTTTAACGAGCAGAGGTTAAAGCGGACCCAGTGTAGGCAGAGGTTTCGACTGGCTTCTACCTTTTCCAGTTCTCTAGAATCTCCTATTCAGGCGTCTGACTCCCATGAGGCCATGGAAGTTTCTCGAGCGGGACCTAAGTCTCGGACCACTCGAGTACCCGTGGTTTGTAAAAATTGCCAACAGCAAGGACATTATGCCAATAAATGTCCAAGGTGGTCGGGAAACAATTGCGTCTAGTAACCATTGGAGGAGGTTCACTAGACACAGCGGCATTTTCCTCCAAGCTGTCCTTTAAAGGGACAATCTCGTTAGGCTCATCCACTCTAACAGTCGAGCTTTGTGTGGATTCTGCAGCAGAGGGGAATTTCATGTCCTCTGCTTTTGCTCTGCGCCATGCAATACCTCTGGTGATGCTCGCCAAACCGGTGACTGTTAGAGTAGTGAATGGGTCGACACTTCCCTCACAAATCACATACCAGACTGTCCCTTTCACATTATTCATGTCCCCTTCCCACCGGGAAATTATTTCCCTTCTTGTCCTTCCCGAGGGAATAGACGAGATTCTGCTGCGAATACCCTGGCTCCGTTTCCACTCCCCACATATTGAGTGGACCTCTGGAAGGATATTGGGTTGGAGTGAATCATGTAAGGGCAGATGTGTGAGGGAGTGCTTTCAAGTTTCCACTACTGAGATACCCGCAGATCTTTCTCCCCTTCCCAAGTGCTATTGGTCCTATGCAGACGTCTTCTCCAAAAAGGCTGTGGAGACCCTTATAATAATAATAATAATAATTTTTATTTATATAGCGCCAACATATTCCGCAGCGCTTTACAAATTATAGAGGGGACTTGCACAGACAATAGACATTACAGCATAACAGGAATACAGTTCAAAACAGATACCAGGAGGAATGAGGGCCCTGCTCGCAAGCTTACAAACTATGAGGAAAAGGGGAGACACGAGAGGTGGATGGTAACAAATGCTATAGTTATTCGGACCAGCCATAGTGTAAGGCTCGGGTGTTCATGTAAAGCTGCATGAACCAGTTAACTGCCTAAGTATGTAACAGTACAGACACAGAGGGCTATTAACTGCATAAAGTGAATGAGAACAATTTTTTTTTTTTTTTTTTTTAAATAGGCCACACAGGGATCCTTACAGTAATGCATTGAGGCGGTAGGCCAGTCTGAACAAATGAGTTTTTAGGGCACGCTTAAAACTGTGGGGATTGGGGATTAATCGCATTAACCTAGGTAGTGCATTCCAAAGAATCGGCGCAGCACGTGTAAAGTCTTGGAGACGGGAGTGGGAGGTTCTGATTATTGAGGATGCTAACCTGAGGTCATTAGCGGAGCGGAGGGCACGGGTAGGGTGGTAGACCGAGACCAGAGAGGAGATATAGGGTGGTGCTGAGCCATGGAGTGCTTTGTGGATGAGGGTAGTAGTTTTGTACTGGATTCTGGAGTGGATGGGTAACCAGTGTAATGACTGGCACAAGGTAGAGGCATCGGTGTACCGATTGGTGAGGAATATGATCCTGGCAGCAGCATTCAGGACAGATTGGAGCGGGGAGAGTTTGGTAAGAGGGAGGCCGATTAGTAGAGAGTTACAATAGTCCAGACGAGAATGAATAAGTGAAACAGTAAGGCCGGCGTCACACACAGCGTAAAACAATACGGTCCGTATATTACGGCCGTAATACGCTGAAAAGTCCCGAAAAAAGTGGTCCGTAGCTCCTCCGTAGGCAGGGTGTGTCAGCGTTTTTTGCGCATGGCATCCTCCGTATGTAATCCGTATGGCATCCGTACTGCGTGGTTTTCTCGCAGGCTAGCAAAACCAACATACCGCTATAGAAGTGATCCATGTGTCCCAAAAAGAAAAGAAAATATATATATACTGTCTATATATATATATATATATATATATATATATATATGTATATATATATATATATATATATATATGTGTCAGTAGACACATATATTAGAGAGAAAAGCCGGTAATTCAGTGCGGTGTACAGTAAAATCACACTGACAGCTTACAGTAGAATAGGTAGAATAAATGTGTACACATAGAATAGGTATATATATATATATATGTCAGTGAGACACATATATGTATATATATTAATATTTATTCCAGCGCTAGACAGCTTGAAAGCCGGTAATTCAATTACCGGCTTTTTCCTTCTCCTTCCTAAAACCCGACATGATTTGAGACATGGTTTACATACAGTAAACCATGTCTTCTCTCCATTTTTTTTGCAGATTCCACACTACTAATGTCAGTAGTGTGTATCTGCAAAATTTGGCCGTTCTAGCTCTTAAAATAAAGGGTTAAATGGCGGAAAAAATTGGCGTGGGCTCCCGCGCAATTTTCTCCGCCAGAGTAGTAAAGCCAGTGACTGAGGGCAGATATTAATAGCCTGGAGAGGGTCCACGGTTATTGGCCCCCCCCTGGCTAAAAATATCTGCCCCCAGCCACCCCAGAAAAGGCACATCTGGAAGATGCGCCTATTCTGGCACTTGGCCACTCTCTTCCCATTCCCGTGTAGCGGTGGGATATGGGGTAATGAAGGGTTAATGCCACCTTGCTATTGTAAGGTGACATTAAGCCTAATTAATAATGGAGAGGCGTCAATTATGACACCTATCCATTATTAATCCAATACTAGTAAAGGGTTAAATAAAACACAAACACATTTTTTAAAATTATTTTAATGAAATAAAAACAATGGTTGTTGCAGTATTTTATTCAACGCCCAATCCAGTCACTGAAGACCCTCGTTCTGTGAGTAAAAAAACATAATAAACCAACAATATACTTACCCTCCGCAGATCTGTAACGTCCAACGATGTAAATCCTTCTGAAGGGGTTAAAACATTTTGCAGCAAGGAGCTGTGCTAATGCAGGCTGCTCCTCGCTGCAAAACCCCAGGGAATGAGGCTAAAAATAGATCAATGATCTATATTTAGCTTCATTTGCGGTGAGGCGCCCTCTGCTGGCTGTTCATAGATCGTGGGAAATTACCTAGAAAGCCAGGGAGCTTTCTAGGTAATTTCCCACGATCTATGAACAGCCAGCAGAGGGCGCCTCACCGCAAATGAAGCTAAATATAGATCATTGATCTATTTTTAGCCTCATTCCCTGGGGTTTTGCAGCGAGGAGCAGCCTGCATTAGCACAGCTCCTTGCTGCAAAATGTTTTAACCCCTTCAGAAGGATTTACATCGTTGGACGTTACAGATCTGCGGAGGGTAAGTATATTGTTGGTTTATTATGTTTTTTTACTCACAGAACGAGGGTCTTCAGTGACTGGATTGGGCGTTGAATAAAATACTGCAACAACCATTGTTTTTATTTCATTAAAATAATTTTAAATAATGTGTTTGTGTTTTATTTAACCCTTCACTACAATTGGATTAATAATGGATAGGTGTCATAATTGACGCCTCTCCATTATTAATTAGGCTTAATGTCACCTTACAATAGCAAGGTGGCATTAACCCTTCATTACCCCATATCCCACCGCTACACGGGAATGGGAAGAGAGTGGCCAAGTGCCAGGATAGGCGCATCTTCCAGATGTGCCTTTTCTGGGGTGGCTGGGGGCAGATATTTTTAGCCAGGGGGGGGCCAATAACCGTGGACCCTCTCCAGGCTATTAATATCTGCCCTCAGTCACTGGCTTTACTACTCTGGCGGAGAAAATTGCGCGGGAGCCCACGCCAATTTTTTCCGCCATTTAACCCTTTATTTTAAGAGCTAGAACGGCCAAATTTTGCAGATACACACTACTGACATTAGTAGTGTGGAATCTGCAAAAAAAATGGAGAGAAGACATGGTTTACTGTATGTAAACCATGTCTCAAATCATGTCGGGTTTTAGGAAGGAGAAAGAAAAAGCCGGTAATTGAATTACCGGCTTTCAAGCTGTATAGCGCTGGAATAAATATTAATATATATACATATATGTGTCTCACTGACATATATATATATATATATATATATACCTATTCTATGTGTACACATTTATTCTACCTATTGGACTGTAAGCTGTCAGTGTGATTTTACTGTACACCGCACTGAATTGCCGGCTTTTCTCTCTAACAGCGCTGCGTATTTCTCGCAAGTCACACTGCTTGTCCGTGTGTAATCCGTATTTTTCACGCTTCCATAGACTTTCATTGGCGTATTTCTTGCGCAGTACGGTGACAAACGCAGCATGCTGCGATTTTGTACGGCCGTAGAAAGCCGTATAATACTGATCAGTAAAATACGGCAAATAGGAGCAGGGGCATAGAGAATAATTGTGCCGTATTTTTTGCGAGTTTTACGGACGTAGATTCTGCGCTCTTACGTCCGTAAAACTCGCAAGTGTGACGCCGGCCTAAGAGTTTTTGCAGAGTTGAAAGTAAGAAAAGGGCGAATTCTAGAAATGTTTTTGAGATGCAGATAAGAAGAGCGAGCCAGTGATCGGATGTGGGGGGTGAATGAAAGGTCAGAATCAAGGATGACCCCAAGGCAGCGGGCATGTTGCTTTGGAGTAATGGTGGAACCGCACACGGAGATGGCAATGTCAGGCAAAGGTAGGTTAGTAGAAGGAGAGAACACGAGGAGTTCAGTTTTTGACAGGTTTAGTTTCAGATAGAGGGAGGACATGATGTTAGAGACAGCGGTAAGACAATCACTGGTGTTTTCTAATAAGGCAGGCGAGATATCAGGAGCAGAAGTGTATAATTGGGTGTCATCAGCATAGAGATGGTACTGGAAACCAAATTTACTGATTGTTTGTCCAATAGGGGCAGTATACAAAGAGAAGAGAAGGGGGCCTAGGACTGATCCTTGAGGAACCCCAACAGTAAGGGGAAGGTGAGAGGAGGAGGAACCAGCAAAACATACAGTGAAGGATCGGTCAGAGAGATAGGAGGAGAACCAGGAGAGAACGGTGTCCTTGAGGCCGATGGAGCGGAGCATAGTGAGGAGGAGCTGATGATCCACAGTATTGAATGCTGCAGAGAGATCCAAGAGAATAAGCATGGAGTAGTGACCATTAGATTTAGCTGTTAGTAGGTCATTGGAGACTTTAGTGAGGGCAGTTTCAGTAGAGTGTAAAGAGCGGAAGCCAGATTGAAGAGGGTCTAGAAGAGAATTATCTGAAAGATAGCGGGTAAGACGGGAGTGGACCAGGCGTTCGAGGAGTTTAGAGATGAAGGGAAGATTAGAGACAGGTCTATAATTAGCGGCACAGTTTTGGTCGAGGGATGGTTTTTTAAGTAATGGATGTATGATGGCATGCTTAAATAAGGAGGGAAAAATACCGGAAGTGAGGGAAAGGTTGAATATTTTTGTTAGGTGAGAGGTGACAGCCGGGGAAAGGGACTGGAGGAGATGTGACGGAATGGGGTCACTGGTGCAAGTGGTTGGGCGAGAGGATGCAAGGAGCTTGCTTAGTTCTTCTTCTGTAACTGGTTCAAAGTCAGAGAGTGAACTAGATGCAGTGGGGGAGGGAGGACAGTGCATGGTATGAAGAGATTGGGAGATGATTTCCTGTCGAATGTGGTCAATTTTTTCTTTGAAGTAATTGGCCAGATCGTCAGCGCGGAGATCCGTGGTTGGGGCCTGCTCTCTTGGGTTGAGTAGGGACTGGAACGTGTCAAAGAGACGTTTAGGGTTATTGGACAGGGAGGTGATGAGGGTGTTGAAATAGGTTTGTTTGGAGAGGTGAAGAGCAGAATTGTATGTCTTTAGCATGAACTTATAATGGATGAAGTCTTCGGGTAGATTAGATTTTCTCCACAGACGTTCTGCGCACCTGGAGCACCGCTGCAGGAAACGTGTTTGCAGCATGTGCCACGGTTGTTGCCGTCTGTGCCGAGTTGTTTTATGTATAGGAGGAGCAGCTTCATCCAGAGCACTTTGCAGTGTTTCATTGTAATGCTTCAGAGCAGAATCAGGACATGAGATGGAGAAGATTGGGGCCAATGAGGACTGCAGGTTCTTCATAAGTTTCTGGGTGTTAATGGCCTGTATGTTTCTATAAGTGTGGAAAATGGGGGTGACCTGAGCTGGATGGCAGTTCTTGATAGAGAATGAAAGAAGGTTGTGGTCAGAGAGAGGGAAAGGGGAGTTTGTGAAATCATCCACTGAGCAAAGCCGGGAGAAGACCAAGTCAAGGGAGTTTCCATCTTCATGCGTTGGAGAGTTAGTATGCTGCGAGAGGCCGAAAGAGGAGGATAGAGATAAAAGGTGAGAAGCAGATGGGGAGAGGGGAGAAGCAATGGAGATGTTGAAATCACCCATGATAAGGGTGGGGGTGTCACAGGAGAGAAAGTGTGGAAGCCAGGTGGCCTCACCGACTCTATGACTGCCCTATTGATCTCATGCCTGGAGCAGAACCTCCTCGGGGACGGGTCTATCCCCTCTCCTGGAAACGGAGGCTATGTCCCAATACATCCAGGAGAATCTGGCAAGAGGGTTCATTAGGAAGTCAGTGCCACCTGCAGGGTCGGGGTTCTTCTTCGTGCAGAAGAAGAACGGAAAATTACGTCCATGCATATGGAACTCCCCCAGAGGCAGGGCCGCGGGTTACTCGGTACCGGTCCTCTCTGGCTCAGTTCTGGGGATGTCACGGTGGCTGGACCTGGTCCGTGACCCTGCTAAGGGACGTCCAATAAAAGGGATGATGAAAGTCGGCTAAGGTTTTGTGACGCCACCTGTGGTATTCGGTCAGGTCGACCGACGCTGCTCGGGGTCCACTGGGGTGATGTGATGGCAGCTAGATGGTATACCTTCCCACAGGTGAAGTGAGTCCCCAGGGCTTCCCAGTGGTGTAGGTGGCGATGGTGTGAGGTGCAGTCAATAACGAAGGCACATCCAGAGTTCCCTTTGCAGGTGGAAATCGTTGCCTACCACTAGCACCTGTGTGTTGTAGTGCTTCCCTGCTGAGCATTCGGGATAGTCCTCACAACTTCTGTTCTCGTTCTCTCTCGTTCTTTCTATTCTCCGTCCCCCAAGTTTGTTATGGCTAGGACGCACCCGTTTGACGGGAAGGCTCGGAGCTATTCTGGGACCCTAGAGACGCTCCTCTCCACGCTTGTCCCCTATGTCTGCTTAGGTGATGTATGGTAGACAGCCAACCTATAATTAACTGTCCTGCGGTATTTGAAGTAAGGCATAAAGTCAGTTACTTCCTCGGTGTTCCGGTCACCGGCTACGCGCCTCAGTAGGATGTTGCCGTTCTCGGGGCACGACTCCTACTGGCTCTCCTTTGTGCTTGATCTCGTTTCTCACTGTCCACAATATCCTTCACTTCGTGTCCTGTCTTTAGATGGCGCCGCAAGGTAGTGCAGGCGCGGCTCTGTAACGATCTGTCCTTGTCGCTATGTCTCTGCCAGGTTCCCACGCCTGACAGTTACCCCTCTGAAGTCTCCCCCGCAACACCCCCTGCCACGGGATGTTGCCTGGGCAAAACCCAGTCAGCTTCTCCCTAACTTCCTATCCAACCCCTAGTTTTACCAGTGTGAGGAGTGGCCTAATAAATAAAACCTTTTGCTCCTCTAGTGGCCGGAGTGTGAAGTATAATGTGTGCTTGTGATACCTGGTCAGGTGAACTCCTTTAGTGCCATCAGACGTACCATCACTCCCCTTAGTGGCAGAGCGACATTACTGCAACGACCAGGTCTCTGGGGCGCTGCACTCCCCCCCGGTTAAATCCAGTACTCCTGGACTGGGAAGAAGAACAACAATACATGTTAGCAAAAGACATGCAAATTTTTGAAATGCAAGGAAGAAATAAATATAACAATGCTTCCCTTTATGGGAGGTGAGGGCACTTGAACGTTACAAACGAAAACAAGGTTAAATATTTTAAATAACACTCTGACTATAAATAACTTCTGGTACCCTGCCGGGTATTCTACTAAGTGCAAATTCTGAACAATAATTTAACTTCTCCTTTAAGGGCGTATAGGCTGAACCCACTAAAGGTTTACTATAAAGTACTATAATGCAAACTCAACTTTTTCTTTATTTTTCTAACTTCACAAATGCAGGACCGCCTAGCTCCTTGTCTGGGCCTACTGCCATTGTCGCAATCAACCATCTTTCTATGGTTCTCAGGAGGACTCTCTAACCCCTACGGGTTCACTGTGTTGAAATTCGGCTTCCAACCTTTCCTGTCCTCAATCTCTAGTAACATTATTAACATTTCCTAAGTCTCAACATTATTACAATGTAACTTTCTTAAGGCAACATTATACTTAAGTGCAACACGTGAGCATTCCCTTTAAGAGGGAACCAAGTCTCTTTGAGGTAGTGCAGATTCTCTCTATCTGCAAGTCCGTTGGAAAGTAAGAACTTCTGTGCTGTATTCAAACAGTCTCTTCACAAAGTCTTCTTTCTTTGTAAAACCAGTAGAGGGCACCTTTACGAAGGTGCCAACTATTTACACAACAGTTTGTGAACCATTCACCGTCCATGATTCGGCAGTCTTTTAAACAGTGATGAACTTATGCAAAATAAAATAAAACGATAGGGATCCAGGGTAAACAAAGGGACCCCTTTAAGAATTAACCCTAGACGGGTATTAGCAGCAAAACAGCAGGAAGACAAACAATTAACTATTTACAGGTTCAGCTTTCCGAGGTTTATTCGGATTCTGGTGGTTGCAGCTCCGCCGGCAGCAGTGGGCGTGGCCATCCGCCCGGGTACCTGCGACCACCAGGTGTGGTTCCAGGGGCTCCTTCGCTCCAGGCAGGAGTCTGGGTGGCTACAGTTCTGGATCCCAAGTCGGCCGGGGTACTAGCCGTCACTGAGGCCAACCCTTCGGCTACCACGGTGGTAGTGGTAGCAACGGTGCAGGTTGTGGTCTTGACAATGGTGCACGTCAGAGTAACCACCGTAGTCTCAGTAGTAATGGTAGACCGGTCACAAGGGGGTGCCTTTGCTGCGGGGAACGGCTGTGCTGGAGCCTTGGCCTGGTGCACTACCGGACCTTTCTTCTTGCGCACATCCAAAGCGAACCAGCCCTTTTCCCCAAAATGTCTGGTGTATGTGACCATGTCCCCCGGGTAGAGATCCCGATCCGGATGTCCCTCCAGGAGGTGCGACTCCACATCCCTGCGGTTGACGAACACCTCCGCATATAGCCCCGGTTCTTTAATGAAGCCCCAGCCACCACAAAGTCTAAAGGCTACCACTTGGCCCTGCTTCCGCGGGGCCAGGTTCGTGCTGCGGTCCTTACGGGCCTTGGCCTTGACCGCCCTGTCTTTCCGGTCGTAGGCCTGATGCTGGGCCTGATATTCGGCCTCCTTCTCCTCCCACTGCCGGGCAAGTTGGGCCTGGTACCTCTCCCAGCTGAGGACCTCCTCTCTCTCTCCCTCCTGCTTTTTGGCCCCGGGGAACCCCATGAAGTCTGACCCAGGGTTCACCCAGCGATATATGATCCGTTCGGCATGGACTTCACCTGGCAGGGTAGGGGGCTCAATCGGGGCCTCGAGGAACAGGCCCATACCCGTGATCTGATCCCAGGGGTCAAAACGCTGAAGGCAGTGAGTGCCATAGGGAGGCGGCGCTGCGAGCGGGCCCACCAACAGGTCCTCAGTCACCGGGGCAGGATCAGTGTCTTTACCTGCCACCACGGTGTCCTCAGGGTCGGCCGACTCTGTCGACGACGGGCTCGGCGATGGGATCAGCAGGGGCTCCAGTTGCGGCACAAGGGGCGACATCAGCGGCGATGGATCCTTCACAGGCGCCACCGGGTGCGAGGACTTGGTCTCCACCTGCAGCTGCAGGAGTTGTTCGATCAGCTCCTCCATTCCAAGCTGCAGGGACTCGGTATCAGCAGTGAAGGTTTTGCCACGATGCTCCTCCGGGTAGCTGAGTGTCATGATCCCACTGGCAGGGGATCACAAAAGGACAAGCACAAAAACAAAACAAGCTCTAGGGTGATGGAACCTGAGCTGACCGCGATCCTGAACCTAAACACACAACTAGCAGTAGCCGGGGAACGTGCCTACGATGATTCCTAGACGTCTTGCGCCAGCCGAAGGATTAACTTCCCCTATAAGAAGAAACACAGACCTCACTTGCCTCCAGAGAAACACCCCACAGAAATAGCAGCCCCCCACATGTAATAACGGTGAAATGAGAGGAAAGCACATACGTAGTTATGAAAATAGAATCAGCAAAAATGAGGCCCGCTAAAGCTAGATAGCAGAGGATACAAAAGTGAACTGCGCAGTCAGCGAAAAACCCTTCAAAAAACCATCCTGAAATTACTTGAACTCATGTGCCAACTCATGGAACATGAGGAGTAATTTCAGCCCACTAGAGCAACCAGCAGCAAGGAAACACATATCTGCAAGCTGGACTAAGACAAAAAGTAAGCAAAACGTAAAACAGGAAAATCAAAACTTAGCTTGTCCTGAAGATAACAGACGCAGGGAGCAGAGGTAAAAAGACACGCTGATTACATTGATAGCCGGCGAGGAAATGACAAAAAAGCCAGGTTAAATAGGAAACACCCATAACCTGATGGAACAGGTGGACACCAGAGACCGCAGAGAACACAAGTCACCCAGTACCATCAGTAACCACCAGAGGGAGCCCAAAAACAGAACTCACAACAGTACCCCCCCTTGAGGAGGGGTCACCGAACCCTCACGAGAACCACCAGGGCGACCAGGATGAGCCCTATGAAAAGCACGGACCAAATCGGCAGCATGAACATCAGAGGCAATCACCCAAGAATTATCCTCCTGACCATAACCCTTCCACTTGACCAAATACTGGAGTTTCCGTCTGGAAACACGAGAATCCAAGATCTTCTCCACAACATACTCCAATTCACCCTCCACCAGCACCGGAGCAGGAGGCTCAAGCGAAGGAACGACAGGTACCTCATACTTCCGCAACAACGACCGATGGAACACATTATGAATAGCAAACGATGCCGGGAGATCCAAACGAAATGACACAGGGTTAAGAATTTCCAAGATCCTATAGGGACCGATGAACCGAGGCTTGAACTTAGGAGAAGAGACCTTCATAGGAACAAAACGAGAAGACAACCACACCAAGTCCCCAACAAGAAGTCGAGGACCCACGCGGCGACGGCGATTAGCAAACTGCTGAGCCCTCTCCTGGGACAACTTCAAATTGTCCACCACATGACTCCAAATCCGATGCAACCTATCCACCACCATGTCCACTCCAGGACAATCAGAAGGCTCCACCTGACCAGAGGAAAAACGAGGATGAAACCCCGAATTACAAAAGAAAGGAGAAACCAAGGTAGCAGAACTAGCCCGATTATTAAGGGCAAACTCGGCAAGCGGCAAAAAGGAAACCCAGTCATCTTGATCAGCAGAAACAAAACACCTTAAATAAGTTTCTAAAGTCTGATTAGTTCGTTCCGTCTGGCCATTCGTCTGGGGATGGAATGCAGACGAAAAGGACAAATCAATGCCCATCTTAGCACAGAACGTCCGCCAAAATCTAGACACAAACTGGGATCCCCTGTCAGAAACGATGTTCTCCGGAATGCCATGCAAACGGACCACGTTTTGAAAAAACAGAGGGACCAACTCAGAGGAGGAAGGTAACTTAGGCAAGGGTACCAGATGAACCATCTTAGAAAAGCGGTCACACACAACCCATATGACGGACATTTTTTGAGAGACAGGGAGATCCGAAATAAAGTCCATGGAAATGTGCGTCCAAGGCCTCTTCGGGATAAACAGCTGAGCTCAGAGCCATTCAAGGATTAAGAGGAGGAAAGAAGCAGTCAAGCTGCAATTAAGGCTAGGCAGCAAACACTGAGGAGGGAAAAAAAAAAAAAAAAAAACTTCCTCAGACTACTTTTCCTCCTACTTCAGCCAAAACGATGACCAATTTTTTAAGGCCGGCTATACTGTCATGATCCCAATGGCAGGGGATCACAAAAGGACAAGCACAAAAACAAAACAAGCTCTAGGGTGATGGAACCTGAGCTGACCGCGATCCTGAACCTAAACACACAACTAGCAGTAGCCGGGGAACGTGCCTACGATGATTCCTAGACGTCTCGCGCCAGCCGAAGGATTAACTTCCCCTATAAGAAGAAACACAGACCTCACTTGCCTCCAGAGAAACACCCCACAGAAATAGCAGCCCCCCACATGTAATAACGGTGAAATGAGAGGAAAGCACATACGTAGTTATGAAAATAGAATCAGCAAAAATGAGGCCCGCTAAAGCTAGATAGCAGAGGATACAAAAGTGAACTGCGCGGTCAGCGAAAAACCCTTCAAAAAACCATCCTGAAATTACTTGAACTCATGTGCCAACTCATGGAACATGAGGAGTAATTTCAGCCCACTAGAGCAACCAGCAGCAAGGAGTCACATATCTGCAAGCTGGACTAAGACAAAAAGTAAGCAAAACGTAGAACAGGAAAATCAAAACTTAGCTTGTCCTGAAGATAACAGACGCAGGGAGCAGAGGTAAAAAGACACGCTGATTACATTGATAGCCGGCGAGGAAATGACAAAAAAGCCAGGTTAAATAGGAAACACCCATAACCTGATGGAACAGGTGGACACCAGAGACCGCAGAGAACACAAGTCACCCAGTACCATCAGTAACCACCAGAGGGAGCCCAAAAACAGAACTCACAACAGCTGAGGGAGTCTCCGGCTCCGACCCCACGCTCCGGCTCCGGGTGGCTTGTCATGGCATCCTCCACGTGGCTGCTGTCCTCTTTGTCCTTTTCCCGCTCTCTCCTTCGTGGGCGGTTTCATCTCTTTGGTCCCCGCCCCCCGTTGAGGATCAGGAGGCGGATCTCGGCTGCTGACGGACACGTCCTCAAGGTACAGAAATATTTAGACTGGGCGGCCATTGCTTTTCGCGCTCCTCAGCTCTTCCACGCCCACAACTCCACGCCCTTCTTTTCTTGCGCTCCTCGTGGCGCTATAATGGCGGCGATTTTGGTGGGAATCTTGCGGCAATTAGCAATACACAGTCCTTGCAATAAATCACGGTTCAAGCACAATTCAATCACAGTTCCAAGGCACACATGACCCAATTCCTCAGGCTTAAGTACGATCCTGTTCGTGACGCCAAGTTGGAGCACCCCCAGAAGCAGGGCCGCGGATTACTCGGTACCGGTCCTCTCTGGCTCAGTTCTGGGGATGTCACGGTGACTGGACCGGTCCGTGACCCTGATAAGGGGCGTCCAATAAAAGGGATGATGAAAGTCGGCTACGGTTTCGTGATGCCACCTGTGGTATTCGGTCAGGTCGACCGACGCTGCTCGGGGTCCTCTGGGGTGATGTGATGGCAGCTAGATGGTATACCTTCCCACAGGTGAAGTGAGTCCCCAGGGCTTCCCAGTGGTGTAGGTGGCGATGGTGTGAGGTGCAGTCAATAACGAGGACACAGGGTTGCAGTCTCTTTACCTCTTTACTGGTGACTTCAGGATCCTCAATCCTGAGCACTGTTAACAGGGCTGTCTGAGACCGGCCGGTCCGAAGGCACATCCAGAGTTCCCTTTGCAGGTGGAAATCGTTGCCTACCACTAGCGCCTGTGTGTTGTAGTGCTTCCCTGCTGAGCATTCGGGATAGTCCTCACAACTTCTGTTCTCGTTCTCTCTCGTTCTTTCTATTCTCCGTCCCCCAAGTTTGATATGGCTAGGATGCACCCTTTTGACAGGAAGGCTCGGAGCTATTCTGGGACCCTAGAGACGCCCCTCTCCACGCTTGCCCCCTATGTCTGCTTAGGTGATGTATGGTAGACAGCCAACCTATAATTAACTGTCCTGCGGTATTTGAAGTAAGGCATAAAGTCAGTTACTTCCTCAGTGTTCCGGTCACCGGCTACGCACCTCAGTAGGATGTTGCCGTTTTCGGGGCACGACTCCTACTGGCTCTCCTTTGTGCTTGATCTCGTTTCTCACTGTCCACAATATCCTTTGCTTCATGTCCTTTCTTTAGATGCCGCCGCAAGGTAGTGCAGGCGCAGCTCTGTAACGATCTGTCCTTGTCGTTAAGTCTCTGCCAGGTTCCCATGCCTGACAGGGACCCCTCTGAAGTCTCCCCCGCAACACCCCCTGCCACGGGATGTTGTCTGGGCAAAACCCAGTCAGCTTCTCCCTAACTTCCTATCCAACCCCTAGTTTTACCAGTGTGAGGAGTGGCCTAATAAATAAAACCTTTTGCTCCCCCTAGTGGCCGGAGTGTGAAGTATAATGTGTGCTTGTGATACCTGGTCAGGTGAACTCCTTTAGTGCCATCAGACGTACCATCACTCCCCTTAGTGGCAGAGCGACATTACTGCAACGACCAGGTCTCTGGGACGCTGCACATAGATCACAGGGGTCTTAACGCCATCACCGTTAAGAATAAGTACCCATTGCCCCTGATTTCTGAGCTCTTTGATAGGCTACGGGGAGCAAGGATATTTACCAAATTAGATCTGCGGGGTGCTTACAACCTGATTCGCATCCGTGAGGGGGACGAATGGAAGATGGCTTTTAATACCAGGGATGGGCACTATGAGTATCTCGTGATGCCCTTCAGGCTCTGTAATGCCCCAGCAGATTTCCAAGACTTTGTTAACGATATCTTCCGGGATATGCTCTCCACCTCGGTCGTGGTCTATCTGGATGATATTCTCATCTTCTCTCCAGATATTGACTCCCACCGAAGAGATGTTGGCAGAGTCTTCGACCTCTTACGGGCATATTCCCTCTATGCAAAGTTGGAGTGTTTACCTTTCCTGGGCTATATCATCAATGCCTAGGTATTGCCTATGGATCCTGCCAAACTACAGGCTGTGATGGACTGGCAAGAACCCCATTCTCTAAAAGCGGTGCAGCACTTTATGGGGTTCATTAATTACTATCGCCAGTTCATTCCCCACTTCTCAACTTTGGTAGCTCCCTTGGTAGCCCTCACCAAGAAGAGAGCAAATCCCAAATTGTGGTCTGAAGAGGTTTCCAGGGCTTTCTCTTCTATTAAGTCTCATTTTGCTAGCGCTCCCATCCTACATCGCCCTGATGTTGATAAGCCATTTATAATGGAGGTGGATGCCTCATCCGTTGGTGCTGGAGCAGTCCTCTTTCAAAAGGATGCTCAAGGTCAGAAGCATCCTTGCTTCTTCTTCTCCAAGACCTTCACACCGGCAGAGAGGAATTATCGGGGACAGGGAGTTGCTAGCAATGAAGTTGGCCTTTTCGGAGTGGAGACGTCTTTTGGAGGGGGCTCGCTTTCCCTTCTAAGTCTTCACGGACCAGAAAAATTTAGTATATTTACAAACAGCCCAGTGGCTAAATTCTCGTCAGGCCAGATTGTCCTTGTTCTTCTCCCGGTTCAACTTCACCCTCCATTATCTCGCTGGGGAGAAGAACATTCGTGCTGAAGCCCTGTCTCGCTCCGTTGTGTCTTCTGAGGAGGAGGAAGGGGAGCCTCGGCTTATTGTCCCTCCTGAGAGCCTGAGAATGGTAGCTCCGGTTTCGCTAGAGTCAGTGCCTCCGGGCAAGACTTTTGTACCTATTAATTTGCGACCGGAGGTTCTCTCTTGGGCTCATTCTTCTAGGGTGGGTGGACATTTTGGGACCAAGAGGACATCTGAGCTGCTGGCGAAGACGTACTGGTGGCCGCATATTGTCCGTGAATTCCGAGATTACATTCAGGCGTGTGTCTCCTGTGCCAAAAATAAGTCTCCTCGACAACGACCAGCTGGGTTACTTTATTCCTTGCCGGTGGCAGACAGGCCCTGGGAGATGGTCGGGATGGACTTTGTGGTGGGCTTGCCCAAGTCTCAAGGCTGTACCATCATTTGAGTTCGCACCGATCATTTTTCTAAAATGGTGCACTTGGTGCCGCTTCCACGGCTACCTTCTGCACGGGTCTTGGCAGCGTTGTTTATAAAACACATCTTCCGCCTACATGGTATGCCGGACAAAATTGTCAGTGACCGGGTTCCCCAGTTTGCGTCTCGATTCTGGAGAGAGCTTTGTCATCTTCTCAGCATTGAGTTGAATCTCTCTTCTGCATATCATCCCAGACGAATGGGTTGGTAGAGAGGGCCAACCAGACCTTGGTCACATATCTGCAACATTTTGTCTCAGCCAGGCAGGATGACTGGGCATCCTTGCTATCGTCGGCGGAGTTTGCGCTGAACAACGCCGTAGCCGACTCCACTGGACAGACCCCATTCCTCCTTAACTATGGTCAGCATCCGCGGGTACCTGTGCCTATGCCCATGTCTTCCGTGGACTCCAGGGTGGCAGACTGGGCTGTGGAGGCACGGGACATTTAGGACCGCACTCAGGATGCCATTTGGGCTTCCAAGGAGAGAATGAGCTCCTCCGCCAATGCACATCGGCGCCCCGCTCCGACCTTTGCTCCTGGCGACTTAGTGTGGCTCTCCGCCCGTAACATCAGGCTGTGAGATGAGTCCACTAAGTTTGCACCTTGTTACTTGGGCTCTTTCAAGGTCCTCAATCAGGTTAACCCTGTGGTCTACCGTTTGGCCCTTCTGCCACGCCTGGGTATCACCAACACCTTTCATGTGTCCCTCTTGAAGCCCGTATACATGTCTCGGTTTTCTGAGTCATCTGCTGGGACATCGGGTTCGTGTACGGATAATTACGAGGTGAACACTATTTGGGGGTGCAAGGTGGTACGTGGCAAAAGCTTTTATTTGGTGGACTGAAAGGGTTTTAGTCCTGAGGACAGGTCCTGGGAGCCTGCTGAGCACATCCGGCTCATTGCTGCCCTGAGCGTTGCAAGGTCCAAGGGGGGGGGGCCCTAGGGGGAGTAATGTTAGGGGTCGAGTTCCCGCCTCTGCACAGGGGGAATCTCGGGCCATCTCCGCTGCCGTCTCCCATTCTTCTCCTGCTGCAGTGGAGCCTTCTTAGTGGAGACGTCGGTCCCAGCATCTCGCTCAGTCTGACTCTGTGCAAAGGGTTACTGCTGCCTTTCCAGCTTCTGCCATTGTAGCCAGTACTGGGCAGCGGCGAGCAGACGTTTTTGGGACTAAGTCCTGCTTTTTCCATTCTGAGCATGCCCAGGGTAAGATCTCTCGTTGGAGATCAAGGGTCACATGCTTAGATACTGCAGCAAATCCCACTGGTCCCCTAGGAAGGTCCTGAAGGTGCTCAACTTCTGTGGCAGATTTCCATTGGTCCTTCTGGGAAGGTCCTGGACTTGCTGCAGCTATGAAAGGTTTGCATGGCTGCACGGCCATGCGCTAGTATCAAGTCATGACATGAGTTTTGCGCCAATGTGGTAATTCTTGTGTTTATTCAGGGCCCCGGCTGAAATAAGCCACTAGAATACCGGCACCTCCGGTGAAGAGATTGTGTGTATGCATTCAGGGCCCCGGCTGAAATAAGCCACTAGAATACCGGCTCCTCCGGTGAGAAGATTCTATGATTGCCTCTTTGACTGCGTGACCACAAATTGCTATCTGCTCGGCAGTTGCTCTGTACTTCTGTGAGCGAAACAGGACACAGTGCTTTCTTTATAGGCGACTCTGTGAAGTAACATAGTTTGCTTCTACCGCCATAAAGTGCCGCCATTTGCCAGCAGCGGGTTCTCTCCTGCACGGTGGACCCTGGGCTGCGAACGCACCAAATATCATCTCACTATTTACTCGGTGCGTTCCGAAAGCCCTAACAATAAGTATTCAGACCCTTTGCTCAGTATGGAGTAGAAGCACCCTTTTGAGCTAGTACAGCCATGAGTCTTCTTGGGAATGATGCAACAAGATTTTCTCACCTGGATTTGGGGATCCTCTGCCATTCTTCCTTGCAGATCCTCTCCAGTTACGTCAGGTTGGATGGTGAACGTTGGTGGACAGCCATTTTCAGGTCTCTCCAGAGATACTCAATTGGGTTTAGGTCAGTGCTCTGGCTGAGCCAGTCACAAATGGTCAAAAAGGTGTACTGAAGCCACTCCTTTGTTATTTTGTCATTGTCTTGTTGGAAAGTGAACCTTTGGCCAAGTCTGAGATGCAGAGCACTCTGGAAGAGGTTTTCATCCAGGATAGCTCTGTACTTGGCCTCATTCATGTTTCCTTTAATGACAACCAGTCATCCTGTTCCTGCAGCTGAAAAACACCCCAATAGCATGATGCTGCCACCACCATGTTTCACTGTTGGGATTGTATTGCGCAGGTGATGAGCAATGCCTGGTTTTCTCCACATATACGGCTTAGTTATCACCAAAAAGGTCTACCTTCGCCTCATCAGACCAGAAAATCCTATTTCTCTTAGTCTGGGAGTCCTTCATGTGTTTTCTAGCAAACTCTATGCGGGCTTTCATATGTCTTGCACTGAGGAGATAGATAAGTGTGTGCACAACTAATGAAGGAGCCAGAGTAGGTTCCCACACCGTTAGCATATACCGTATTTTTCGGACTATAAGACTCACCGGACCATAAGACGCACCCCAAATTTGGGGTGAAAATTACAGAAAAAAAGATTTTTTATAACATGGGGGTCCGTCTTATTGTCCGAATTTACAGTATCTTATGGCGGTGGCAGAGCAGGGTCACAGGAGGCAAGGTGGGGTGATGCTGGGATGAGGAGGTGCTGGGATGAGAAGGTGCTGGGATGAGAAGGTGCTGGGATGAGAAGGTGCTGGGATCAGGAGGTGCTGGGATCAGGAGGTGCTGGGATCAGGAGGTGCTGGGATCAGGAGGTGCTGGGATCAGGAGGTGCAGTGAGAGGTATGGCGTGAGAGGGGTCCCTGGCGTACCATGCAGGCTTACCTAGGTGGCAGAGGTGCGGTGGCAGAGGTCCGGTGGCAGAGGTGCGGTGGCGGGGGTGTGGCAGCAGAGGAGGCGCAGGAAGCGGGGTCCCTTTCCCCGGTATGGTGATGCAGCAGGCCCGGTATGCAGCAGAGCCGGGTGAATCCTCTTGTTATCGGTGGGCGCGGCCATCTTCCTGAGGCCGCGCGTGTGCAGATGAAGCGCTCTGCTCCCGGGGCTTCAGGAAAATGGCCGCGGGAGGCCGCGCGTGCGCAGATGGAGATCGCGGCGGCCATTTTCCTGAAGCTCCGGGAAGCAGAGCGCTCCATCTGCGCACGCGCGGCCTCCGGAAAATGGCCGCCACCACCGATAACAAGAGGATTCACCCGGCTCTGCTGCATACCGGGCCTGCTGCATCACCATACCGGGGAAAGGGACCCCGCTTACTGCGCCTCCTCTGCCGCCACACCCCCGCAACCGCACCTCTGCCACCGGACCTCTGCCACCGCACCTCTGCCACCTAGGTAAGCCTGCATTGCGACTATTAGACGCACCCCCCATTTTCCCCCCTTTTTTGGGGGGGAAAAAGTGCGTCTTTTAGTCCGAAAAATACGGTATATAAAAAAAACTCAGCACTAGTGCCGAGTTTTTTGATATTTGCACTGAGGAGAGACTTCCGTCTGGCCATTCTGCCATAAGGGCCTGACTGGTGGAGGGCTGCAGTGATAGTTGACTTTGTGGAACTTTCTCCCATCTCCCTACTGCATCTCTGGAGCTCAGCCACAGTGATCTTGGGGGGGATCACAAGGAAATGGACAGCATGTGACTTAAATATGAGTGTCTGAGCAAAGGGTCTGAATACTTATGACCATGTAATATTTTAGTTTTTCTTTTTTATTACATTTGCAAAAATTTCTACATTTCTGTTTTTTTCCCGTCAAGATGGGGTACAGAGTGCACATTAATGAGAAAACAATGAACTTTTTTGAATTTACCTAATGGCTACAATGAAACAAAGAGTGGAAAATTGAAAGAAAGGTATCTGAATGCTTTCTGTACCCACTGTACATTTTAGTAGGCCAACATTTCAGATTTTAAAATGATTTTTCAAGCTGGTGTTATAAATTATTCTAATTTACTGAGATAATGACTTTTGGGTTTTCATTGTCTGTAAGCCATAATCATCAACATTAACAGAAATAAAAACGAGAAATAGAGCACTGTTTGTAATGAATTTATATAATATATGAGTTTCAATTGTTATATTTAAGAAATGAAATAAAATAACTTTTTGATGATATTCTAATTTAGTGAGAAGCACTTGTGTGTCATACAGTGGATAGATACTACTGCTCTACATTGTAGCCATATAAAATGGTAATATAGTGGTTATCTATTACTTCATCATAGTTTCCATATAAAATGCCCATGTCCTACTGCAATCCAGAGTCCTTATCAGAGTCAGTGCCATAATAAAGTGCCCACAAGTAACTGGACTCTTCAGCTACAGGACCCAGTGTGGCATGGTGGAGGCTCTGGGGTAAAGATCCCAGATGATTCAGCCCTGGGAATGTTCTTACAATAAATCAGCTCCTGGTATCAGGGGCCTGTATGCTGTTCCTCCATAGGAGCGCTACAGTAGCAAAACCTTAGACTCTTCTATCTATATCCACAATGTACAAAGCAGAGGACGAGGCAACTTTCCCCAAAGAAGCAGTTGATGAGGGCAACACGGTCCCCGACAATTCTCTAAAAACAAAATCTCTACCACCCAGAGAAGAAAGGGAGACCCAAGAAACATACTGAATTGTTTCTGCGCTAGCTGGCAGCTTCTTTGTAGGAGCCTAATAATGACATTTTATAATTTCTAGTTAAAACCCAGAAATATTCCATGTAAAAATAAACTGCCGTGGATCACGCTGCGCTGATTTGTTGTTTTCGGTCAGCAGAATATGTTCAGCTGTATTTCTAAATTCAGAACAATTAGTAGACTTGGGGGAAAAAAAGCAAAAAAAAAAAAAAACAAAACCAGGAAAAAAAGCAAAATAACAGTTTATTTCAAAAGAATTAGGACAGTAACACGTAACACGTAAAGAAGGGGCATTTGTAATTTTTCATCCCTCCACAAAGCTCAGACTGGACCAGAGGGGCAGGGGACTCCATCTACCATTGTCATTTGTCATTGTCTTCCAATAGCATTTGTGTCTCTTAATATGGCAAGAGGCCCCCAGGAGCCATATGAGACCGCTACACACTAGTCTACCAGACGATCCTATGGGGGACCCCAAGCTGTGACCCAATGATCCAGCATAAGACACCCTAAATTAGACCTGACACCCCATAAGCTTGTGATCCTTTCTCGCCACAAGCGCCATTAAAAGGGCACAATAAAAAGTTCTCACCCCTCTCCAGGGTCATCCTGCAGAGTTATTTTGAGTTTCTCTGTAACACTCGGTCCACCTACGAACCCCATCACAAATGACTCAATAAAACTGAATATTTTTGGTATTTTTTGGGGAACATTTCAAGGTAAAAGAATATTGACACCTTTGGGGGCTTTTTTTAATTAACTTAATTTGGGT
The DNA here is from genome assembly GCF_032444005.1 of Ranitomeya imitator. Taxonomy (NCBI): domain Eukaryota; kingdom Metazoa; phylum Chordata; class Amphibia; order Anura; family Dendrobatidae; genus Ranitomeya; species Ranitomeya imitator. The sequence continues at coordinate 795,199,072 of NC_091282.1, read as the reverse complement.
TACAAATCATTTTTGCAATTGAGTTTCATTACAAAAATATTACACTGCTTGACTTATGTGTCCATTGTGTTGTGCTATTGCTGTCTACAGGATGAGTTAACTAAGAATCCATCAGTAAGCTCGTTCTGTCAGGAGTTTAGAGCTCTTTTATCTGTCTCCTCCCAGCTGACTTATGACTGCATCAAAGTTGAACTTCGATCATAAAATTAGCTCAGTGAAGCTCCTAAAAGACAGATGGAACAGTTATAAACTCCTTGTCTGAACAAACTCACTGAAGGATTCACAATAAACTTAACCTGCAGCCAAATATATGAAAGAAAATGAAAGAGACAAACTATAACAAAATTCTAATGCAAAAATGATTTTTTTTGTCAAAAGTATATGCATTTAATAAGTAAAAAAATAAGTGAAATAAAAATAAACGGTGGAATAACAATCCATCAGCTCAAAGGGGGCTTCCACAGTCAGATTTGGCGCTTCCTGATTTTCGCCCTTTAGCCCCAATACAAGGATATAGTCTTAGCTGCAGGGGCCCCCAGGTTGAATCTCCATGTTAAGCTCAGTATCAGTGAAATGGGGGTAATAGTAAAAGGATCTAATTTATCACGTAGACTGGCTATTAAACAACACCTGATAGTGATTGGAATGAATGTGGGAGATGGCAGAAAAAATGACCAGGATAATCTGTTGAGTAACTGGAATTTTCATATGATTTTGACCTCTAATCTATAACTCCTGGCTAAAATTGGGAATGATAGTGAAAAAATTAATTTGCATCCATTTGAAAAAGATTCGGGCATTTATGGCAATGAAACATTGTATCATTCTTAGGAGTTTTTCATTGACAATATATTTGACTTCTGACTTATTATTATTATTATTATTATTATTTATTATTATAGCGCCATTTATTCCATGGCGCTTTACATGTGAGGAGGGGTATACATAATAAAACAAGTACAATAATCTTGAAAAATACAAGTCACAACTGGTACAGGAGGAGAGAGGACCCTGCCCGCGAGGGCTCACAATCTACAAGGGATGGGTGAGGATACAGTAGGTGAGGGTAGAGCTGGCCGTGCAGCGGTTTGGTCAATCGGTGGTTACTGCAGGTTGTAGGCTTGTCGGAAGAGGTGGGTCTTCAGGTTCTTTTTGAAGGTTTCGATGGTAGGCGAGAGTCTGATATGTTGTGGTAGAGCATTCCAGAGTAGGGGGGATGCACGAGAGAAATCTTGTATGCGATTGTGGGAAGAGGAGATAATAGGGGAGTAGAGAAGGAGATCTTGTGAGGATCGGAGGTTGCGTGCAGGAAAGTACCGGGAGACGAGGTCACAGATGTATGGAGGAGACAGGTTGTGGATGGCTTTATATGTCATGGTTAGGCTTTTGTACTGGAGTCTCTGGGTGATGGGGAGCCAGTGCAGGGATTGACAGAGGGGAGAGGCCGGGGAATAGCGGGGGGACAGGTGGATTAGTCGGGCAGCAGAGTTTAGAATAGATTGGAGGGGTGCAAGAGTGTTAGAGGGGAGGCCACAGAGCAGGAGGTTACAGTAGTCAAGGCGGGAGATGATGAGGGCATGGACTAGGGTTTTTGCAGATTCTTGGTTTAGGAATGTGCGGATCCGTGAAATATTTATGAGTTGGAGGCGGCAGGAAGTGGAAAGGGTTTGGATATGTGGTTTAAAGGAGAGATCAGTGTCAAGGATTACCCCAAGACAGCGGGCTTGTGGGACTGGGGAGAGTGGGCAGCCGTTTACTGTAATGGATAGGTTCGTTGGGGAGATCGCGTGAGATGGGGGAAAGATGATGAATTCTGTTTTGTCCATGTTAAGTTTTAGAAATCTAGTGGAGAAGAAGGATGAAATAGCAGACAGACATTGAGGGATTCTGGTTAGTAGGGAGGTGATATCTGGTCCAGAGATGTAGATCTGTGTGTCGTCAGCATAGAGATGATACTGAAAGCCGTGAGATTCTATGAGCTGTCCCAGGCCAAAGGTGTAGATGGAGAAGAGCAGGGGTCCTAGAACTGAACCTTGCGGGACTCCGACAGATAGGGGGCGAGGTGAGGAGGTGGTGTGTGAGTGGGAGACGCTGAATGTACGGTCAGTTAGGTATGATGAGATCCAGGATAGGGCCAATTCTGTGATGCCAAGGGATGAGAGGGTCTGCAGCAGCAGGGAATGGTCCACTGTGTCAAAGGCAGAGGACAGGTCCAGGAGGAGGAGGACAGAGTAGTGTCGCTTGCTCTTGGCGGTTAATAGGTCATTGGTGACCTTAGTTAGGGCAGTTTCAGTGGAGTGGTGTGACCGGAAGCCTGATTGAAAGCGGTCGAAGAAGGAGCAGGAAGATAGATGGGAGGACAGTTCAATATGGACATGTTGTTCCAGTAGTTTTGAGGCAAAGGGGAGAAGTGATATAGGGCGATAGCTAGATACAGAGGATGGGTCAAGAGAGGGCTTTTTGAGGATAGGTGTGATTGTGGCATGTTTAAAGCTTGAGGGGAAAATGCCAGTTGTTAGTGATAGGTTAAAGAGATGGGTTAGGGTTGGGATGAAGACTGTGGTGAGGTTTGGGATGAAGTGGGATGGGAGTGGGTCAAGTGCACAGGTGGTGAGATGCGATCTTGAGAGTAGAGTGGAGAGTCCGTCTTCTGTAATGGTGGAGAAGTTGGTTTTGGAGGTGGAGGGCTGGGTAGTTGGGAGGAAGGGTTCTGGGGGTTGTTTACTAAAATTGTCTCTGATGTTCTCAATTTTCTGCTTGAAAAATGAGGCGAAGTCTTCAGCTGAGATGAGTGGGGAGGGAGGAGGTGCTGGGGGACGGAGGAGAGAGTTGAAGGTGTTGAATAACTGTTTGGGGTTGTGAGACAGGGAGGATATGAGAGATGAGAAGTAGGTTTGTTTTGCTGTGGCGAGCATGGTTTTGAAAGCAGTGAGGGACTGTTTGAATGCGATGAAGTGCTCGATGGAGTGGGATCTTTTCCATCTGCGCTCAGCAGCTCTGGAAGCTCGCCTCAGTTCTTTTGTCATGCTGGTGTGCCAGGGTTGTCTGTTGATTTTGCGAGCTTTGGTATGTGTGAGAGGGGCAAGAGATTCCAAAGCTGCAGCTATTGTGGTGTTATATAGAGCGGCAGCATCATCCGCATTGTGTAGGGAGCTTATGTCTGTGAGAGGGAGGAGGGATTCAGAGAGTGAGTGAAGATCAAGGTGTTTAAGATTTCTGCGAGGGTGTGAGAGTTTGTGGGGTGGGGGTTGTAGACAAGGAGTGGAAAGGGAAGAGAATGTAAGTAGGTTGTGGTCAGAAAGAGGAAGAGGTGAGTTTGAGAGGTTAGATAGGGAGCAGAGGCGGGTGAGAATGAGGTCCAGTGTGTGACCATCTTTGTGGGTGGCTGTAGAAGACCATTGAGTGAGGCCAAAGGAGGAAGTGAGAGATAGAAGTTTAGTGGCAGCTGAGAGGGAAGTGTCAATGGGGATGTTGAAGTCGCCCATGATGATAGTGGGGATGTCAGCGGCGAGGAAGTGGAGTAGCCAGGTGGTGAAGTGGTCGAAGAAGGTGGTGGCTGGCCCTGGGGGACGGTAGATGACAGCCAGTTGGAGGTTGGAGGGGGAGTAGATGCGCACAGAGTGCACCTCAAAGGAAGGGAGGATAACAGAGGGTGGCAGTGGGATTGGGGTGAAGGAGCAGTTATCTGACAGGAGAAAACCAACTCCTCCGCCATGCTTGCTGCTGGGGCGGGGTGTGTGAGAAAGGTGGAAGCCACCGTAAGAGAGTGCCGCAGGGGAGGCTGTGTCAGAAGGGGTGAGCCAGGTTTCAGTGATGCCGAGGAAGGAGAGTTTGTTATTGATAAAGAGGTCATGGATAAATGGAAGTTTATTGCAGACAGAGCGTGCGTTCCATAGTGCTCCAGATAGGGAAGTTGGGGGAGTGGGGGCAGGATGAATGGGTATGAGGTTACTGTGGTTGCGAGGACGTGTAGAGGATCGTGGCAGGGGATTAGAAATGAATGTGGGGATGTGATGAGGAGGGCCAGGATTTGGGGATATGTCGCCAGCAATGAGGAGCAGCAGACAGAGCGTTAGAAGGTGTGAGCAGGATAGGTCATGATGTGGCCGTGTGTGCCTGGCGAGAAAGGATTGTATGTGGAGGAATAGTTCTGTGGAGGAGGTGAGATGACTGGGAAGGATGGAGGGAGAAATGACTAGTTCTTTACTGGGTGGAGGGACTACAGGAGATAGGAAGAAATAGAGTAGTATGGGGGTGAATGTGAAAAGAAACCGAAACATTATAGTGGTTTTCTATTCCTTTACCTTCCAGTCAATTCCAGTCCAATTCTAGTCTAATTCATAGCAAATAAAAAACTGCAATTTAAAAATGCAATTTCTAAGATGGTCAGACACGTCTGGTCAGACTCATGGCTATGAATTTATGGGCACCTAAGGGCTCACAGCTGAGAGGGAGGATGTGGGCGTGTGTGTCTAGAGCACATGTTCACAGTTAAGCCAGGTCATAAAGAGGGGGTGGGGTAGATGGCCACTCAGGTATGCAAGCAAGAAGCAAGGGAAGTGAAATACGAATGGATAGAAAACAATGGGTAAGCAAAGCGTACCAGGTGGGAATTATATGCAGTTCACATAAACACACATTGCAGGAAAGGCAGAGTAGATGGACAGCAGCATACCAGGTGGGAATTATATGCAGTTCACATAAACACACATTGCAGGAAAGGCAGAGTAGATGGACAGCAGCATACCAGGTGGGAATTATATGCAGTTCACATAAACACACATTGCAGGAAAGGCAGAGTAGATGGACAGCAGCATACCAGGTGGGAATTATATGCAGTTCACATAAACACACATTGCAGGAAAGGCAGAGTAGATGGACAGCAGCATACCAGGTGGGAATTATATGCAGTTCACATAAACACACATTGCAGGAAAGGCAGAGTAGATGGACAGCAGCATACCTGTGGGTAGACAAAACAGCTTGATTAGAGGATACAGGTGGTGATGAGGATGATGAAAGTACAGCAGTGATGAATGCTCAAATGCCCCATGGACTTAGAGGAACCGTGATGGGTCTACATTCATGCCAAAATTTTCAATGGAGGTTATGATGGCTAAAATCTATTACAAATTGTTTTGGAAAGATGTTTGTGGTAGAGGGGTGTTAGGTTGGTGCCTAATTCAATCAGGTCAAGTTTACATGAGCTAAAAAGTTTTCTAATATTTTATGCATTTATGATGGATAAATCAACACTTTTGCACACATGAATATAATGGGTTATTTTATCCTAAGATATGTATCACCTATACAATAAATAAGGAAAACTTATAGATTGGTGAGAATTAGAACATTAGGAACCCCACCTTGCCACAGTCTTGTTGTTGGGTCCTAACCCTAATGCTTGACTATGAAAAAGAGATCTGTGAATGGAGTATTGGTCAGTCATAAGAGCTGCAATTCCATGCAAAGCCTATTGCCATGGGTTTACCAGAAAGGGGCCAGAAAACTGGGGTGTCTGATCTCACAAACTACTGCACTAATTAGAAGCACTTCACAATTATATTAAACAGTGCAGGTTTTTGGCAGCAGTTCAGGGGTTAATCTGTTCTGTTGAGAGCCCTGGGAGCTTTCCTGCTTTGATGGTTTAGTGTTGTCCACTCCCTTGTTCCCAATATGCTCACCCCTAGCAATCAGGGATTGCCAGTGTTAAGTTTCATACTGCCTGGTTCTGGATTTGAAGGTGTTCATTGTTTGAGGAAGCATTTAGAGTGTTGTTCCGAAGACTGCTGCTTGGTGATATGTCTGTGTGCATATGCTCATCATCTCTTATTTGATTTTTCCTTCCTTTACTTCTGGGTGTTCCTCTCTGTTGTTTTTTTTGAGTGCATACAGTATTTGTATGATTGGTATTTTCAGTTATCCCTGTACATCTTCCCTTGTTAGTCTGTTTTCTGTATATGCATGCACTATTACTCCCCACTTCACTGGGTGGGGGAGGGGACAGATAAGGGCTGATTTAGGAGTTCAGCCAAGTACGTGGCCCTGTTGTCATCACGATCAAAAGTGATCCAGGGTGCAGGGATAGCTAAGGCACCCCTAGCTTTAGGGATAGGGAAGGAGCCCCTAGCCCCGGGATATCCTGCAAGAGTGCCACAACACCTATGACCAATGTGCTAAGCTAGGTTTGTGTCTGTCAGCTCTACAGTTCTGTGACTTGGGGGACTATGGTTCCATATTATTATAATTGGTGGGGGTCCCAGGTGTCAGCTCACTGAAGTAAAAATTATTCAGTAGATAGGGGAATCAGTATTTAGGACTGTAAAAAAGGAATTAAGGAAATTTCCAGGACTATGATAATTACCTATCCTTATGATTAGACATCCATATCAAATTGATGTACTAAAGGGGCTGCTGTGCCTGGTATTATAGGTCATAAACGCTATCTCACTTTTCACCCTTTTAGTTTCAATACAAACACAATCTGATTCTCAAATTAGTTCAACGCACGAAGTAAAGGAAGTTTTCCTATTTCCTGTGGACACTTGTGAAAACAGAGTGAATGCATTGTTGTGATCCAGATCTCCTTCCTTTCACCTGGATAATAAGTGTGTCCTTTGCTAAGAGGCTTTGGAGAAGACATGCCAACACCTTAAGCAAATATGTATAGATTCCTGCTGTGACCTTTGTGACAGGTCAGCGAAGATTTGTCTGGATCTTTCATCTTCCATCTACTTCTATCCATGCGCTCAACAGTTTCCCATAAAAGTCAATGGCAATTTAATGTGAATGAGTTTGAAATCAATAGGATTTACATTACACATGAAGAGTCCTTTATCACACTGCTTGGGTTCTTCGATAGGGTGAGGCATCATGGCCGATGACCACAAGACTTGTGCACCTTCATTGCTTTATGCGTCATCCAGTGACATGTCAATGGTCTTGACTGTTATTATTGGGATTATCTGGTTGATTATCACCTTACAAATATTCATATGTAACTTAGTTAACTCCTTCTTGTCACGTCACAACCAATATATATTTTTTGCTTTTATACTTTTCTCTGCTTCTCGGAAGAATCTTAACTTTATATTTGTACTTTTTTTTAGTTCCTTTAGAAAAATTCAATCTGCGATTGTTTGATCACTTGTTCCATATGCTCCTACAATCTGACATTGCAGCATAAAGAGAAAATCATATATTTATTTTAAATGGTCAAACAGCAGCGAATTGAGCCATCTCTGGTCGCTACTGTCACGGGTGGGTGTCGTGTAAGGTACGGTGCAAAGTCAGTCCCTGAGCCCAGTCCATATGTGGAAACCTGATGTAGGACATACTATTATGTCCCACATTGGAACAGGGTTAATAGAAAGGGTTTCTAATTGAGGACCCTCATCTGTCATCCCGAGGGATGAGTCTTGGAGGACTTGGCCCAGTGATTCATTGCATAGACAGACTATTGATTTCAATAGACACTATGCAATGCTTCATTTTTCCCTGCGATGATGTTGTAGGAAAAGTGAACACTTCTCGACAGGACTCCCAATAGATTACAGCTGATTGCTGGGGGTCGCAGAAGTGATTAACAGATAATTTTATCCAAAATGACCAAACCCTTGAAGCCCCTTATCAGGTCGCTGAGGGCTGTATGGAGCGGGCTCAAGAGCTGATCCTGCTTCATACACGACAGATGCCAGCTTTGTTACATAACCAGTAACAACACGGGATGGAACTAGCTCTGATCACTGCTGTTAATCATTTAGTTGCTGCTTTCATTAATTGACAATGTGCTTGCACACTAGCCTCTATTGGCTTGCCCATAAAAAGATCACAAAAACCCAGTGAATCACCATATCAGTTGGGTGCCTATCTGGCATCGGATTGGTGATACATTTTGATAGGTGGGGATGTGAGCGCTGGTATCTCCACCCATATTTTTAGGGGGTAGGCACTTTATCCCACTGAAATGGTTTGACAGCTCATTCATTCATTCTCTATGGGGCTGCTGGAAGAAGAGGACTCTTGGTAGACTCTTAAGGAATGAGTGCATAAGTGGTCAGACATACACGTGGCTGCTCCATACTTATGAGGATAAAAGTGACTTGTTCTGCCGCTTGCTGACGATTGGTGCCGTAGCCAGTGGACAGAACCCTATCGATTAATAATTTATTATATATGCTTTGGATAGATGAAAAGTTATTTCCGCTGGACAATCTCTTTAATGGAACAATGGTTACTGTGTTAGATGGCAAAAGGGAGATGTAGAAAGGTGCAGCATGGTGGAAAGTGATGAATTCTTGATGAAGCCAGCAATGACAGTGATGACCAAGAGCAATTGTATGCTATTCCTGGGGCTGCGGAGCACAGAGCTTTGTTACTACTTTGCACTTTCTCTAGTCATTCCATTTACAATACATTTCCATAAGTTGATGGCAGAAATCAGAAGATTCAGCAGCCAAAAAGATAAGTAATGAATCATGAATGCACCTCCGCTTCCACTCCCCATGATTGGCAGAGAAAATCAAACATAGACACCTGCGGTGTTCTGAAATCAAAGGACCATTCGTTATTGTGATTGACGCTTCACTTGGTGACAAATTCGCTGCTCCGTAATCAATTAAACCGCAATTCATCAACCGTATATTAGCCGCAGATACACACAGTGTTTCCCCTTGTATGTTGTTGGAATATAAAAAAGGCTATAATCACCCAATCTCCAACATCAGAAACATTCATGAAAAGACACAATTTAGAGCCAAGTCTGAGTCTTGAAGAAACGTAAGCTATGGATGAACAAACCGAAGGATGACGGCCGACGAATTTACATGGAAAAATGCAAAGTCTCAGCAAAGGAAGGTATCTGGAAAGAGTATCTCCTGGACCCGAAATACATCACTGAAGAATATAAAATGTGACTAATACGTGTCATAAAGAGTAAACTGCAATCATCTAATGGAGGAAATGCAGTAATTATATAACCAGTGATTTAATCTAATATTATAACAGTTATATTCTTGTACATAGGAGCAGTATTATAGTAGTTACTGTATATACTCGAGTATAAGCCGACCCGAGTATAAGCCGACCCCCCTAATTTTGCCACAAAAAACTGGGAAAACTTAATGACTCGAGTATAAGCCTAGGTTGGGAAATGCAGCAGCTACCGGTAAATGTCAAAAGTAAAATTAGACACCAATAAAAGTAAAATTAATTGAGACATCAGTAGGTTAAGTGTTTTTGAATATCCATATTGAATCAGGAGCTCCATATAATGCTCCATAAAGTTTATGATGGGCCCCATAAGATGCTCCATATTAAAATATGCCCCATATAATACTGCATAAAGGTTAAAGGGAACCTGTCACCCCCAAAATCGAGGGTGAGGTAAGCCCACCGGCATCAGGGGTTTTTCTACAGCATTCTGTAATGCTGTAGATAAGCCCCCGATGTTACCTGAAAGAGGAGAAAAAGACGTTAGATTATTCTCACCCAGGGGCGGTCCCGCTGCGGTCCGGTCGGATGGGCGTCTCTGGTCCGCTGTGGCGCCTCCCATCTTCATTCCAAGACGTCCTCTTCTGATCTTCAGCCACAGCTCCGGCGCAGGTGTACTTTGTCTGCCCTGTTGAGGGCAGAGCAAAGTGCTGCAGTGCGCAGGTGCCGGGCCTCTCTGACCTTTCCGGCGCCTGCGCACTGCAGTACTTTGTTCTGCCCTCAACAGGGCAGACAAAATACGCCTGCGCCAGAGCCGTGGCTGAAGATCAGAAGAGGACGTCTTGGAATGAAGATGGGAGGCGCCGCAGCGGACCAGAGACACCCGTTTGACCGGACCAGCAGCGGGACCGCCCCTGGGTGAGTATAATCTGACGTCTTTTTCTCCTCTTTCAGGTAACATCGGGGGCTTATCTACAGCATTACAGAATGCTGTAGATAAGCCCCTGATGCCGGTGGGCTTACCTCACCCGCGATTTTCGGGGTGACAGGTTCCCTTTAATAATGGCCCCATAAGATGCTCCATAGACACATTTGCCCAATATAATGCTGCACAAACCTTGATTATGGCCCCATAAGATGCTCCATATAGATATTTGCCCCATACAATGCTACACAAACGTTATGGCCCCATAAGATGCTCCATACAGACACTTGCCCCATATAATGCTGCACAAACGTTGATTATGGCCCCATACAGACACTTGCCCCATTATAGTGCTGCACAAACGTTATGGCCCCATAAGATGCTCTATACAGACACTTGCCCCATACAGTGCTGCACAAACGTTGATTATGGCCCCATACAGAAACTTTCCCCATATAGTGCTGCACAAACGTTATGGCCCCATAAGATGCTCTATACAGACACTTGCCCCATACAGTGCTGCACAAACGTTGATTATGGCCCCATAAGATGCTCTATACAGACACTTGCCCCATATAGTGCTGCACAAACGTTATGACCCCATAAGATGCTCCATACAGACACTTGCCCCATTTGCTGTTTGTGTGATAAAAAAAATAAAAACCACATAATCACCTCTCTGTCGCTCAGGCCCCCGGCACTTTCAATATTCACCTGACTTTGTTCCGGCGCCGCTATATCTTCAGTGTCTTCTACACTGACATTCAGGCAGAGGGCGCGCACTAACCACGTCATCGCTCCCTCTGACCTGAGCGTCACTGCAGAAGACGCTGAAGACGGAGCGGTGCCCGGAACGAGGAGCAGGTGAATATCACGCAGCGCAGCGCTCCCCTCCCGGTTATACTCACCTGCTCCCAGCGCCACAGCTTCTTCCTGTACTGAGCGGTCACCGTTACCGCTCATTACAGTAATGAATATTCATTACTGTAATGAGCGGTACCATGTGACTGCTCAGTACAGGGAGAAGCTGCAGTGCTGGGGAAGCAGGGACCTGCAGGGACCGCGCCAGGAGTAGGTGAGTATAATTAGACAGCCTTCGCTCCCCTCCCGACCCCTGGGTATCATCATCTCCGTGGATAGGACACAGTTTTTTCTACTAACCGTAATCCACATCACTGGAATTAATGTGGACGTGTCTGCATTTCTGGACAGTGGGGCGGGTTTAATTTGATCGACGCTAGGTTCGTCCAGGTCCAAGGCCTCATCCCACATACGGTACTCTGTCCAGACCCATACCCATAAACGCCATTGACTCCGCACCAGAGACGTAGCTAGGGTTTTGGTTCCGGGGGGGGGGGGGAGGGGGGGTAAAGCTTCTGAGTGGGCCCCTAACCAGGTAACCTTGATAACAACTCGGTGACACACCCTAATAGTGGAGGAGAACCTCAGCAGATGACCGCGCTATTACTGAAGATAATCTGTATATATAATTGTCTAAGTGGTACTTCCGTCTGTCTGTCGCAGCCTCTGTCTGTCATGGAATCCAAGTCGCTGATTGGTCTCGCCAGCTACCCTACAGTCACAGTGCCAGCCGCCCGCTCCATACTCCCCGCAGTCAGTGTCCCCGGTGCCCGCTCCATACTCCCCACTCCATACTCACCGCAGTCAGTGTCCCCGGCGCCCGCTCCATACTCCCCGCAGTCAGTGTCCCCGGTGCCCGCTCCATACTCCCCGCTCCATACTCCCCGCAGTCAGTGTGCCCGGCGCCCACTCCATACTCCACGCACTCAGTGTCCCCGACGCCCACTCCATACTCCCCGCTCCATACTCCCCGCAGTCAGTGTGCCCGGAACCCGCTCCATACTCATCGCAGTCAGTGTCCCTGGCGCCTGCTCCATACTCCCCGCTCCATACTCCCCGCAGTCAGCGCCCGCTCCATACTCACCTCCGGTCACCGCTCACACAGGGTTATTGCCAGCGGTAATGGACCGCGTTATGCCGCAGGTAATGCACTCCGTAACCGCTGATATTAACCCTTTGTGACCAAGTTTTTACTATTGATGCTGCCTATGGAGCATCAATAGTAAAAAGATGTAATGTTAAAAATGATAAAAAAAAAACAAAATCCTGCTATTCTCACCTTCCGTCGTCGGATGATGCCCTCACGCCGGCTGCCATCTTCCGTTCCCAGAGACGCATTGCGAACTTACCCAGAAGACATAGCGGTCTCGCGAGACCGCTAAGGGTACCGTCACACAGTGGCATTTTGATCGCTACGATGGCACGATTCGTGACGCTCCAGCATTGTAACAATATCGCTCCAGCGTCGTAGACTGCTGTCACACTTTGCAATGTACGACGCTGGAGCGATAATTTCATGACGTATGTGCGATGTAGAAGCCGTTGGTTACTATGCGCACATTGTATACAATATCGTGCACGCCTTTGTTACACCATGCGATCATGCCGCCACAGCGGGACACTAGACGACGAAAGAAAGTTTCAAACGATCTGCTACGACGTACGATTCTCAGCGGGGTCCCTGATCGCAGGAGCGTGTCAGACACAGCGAGATCGCTGGAACGTCACGGATATATCGCTCGAACGTCACGAATCGTGCCGTCGTAGCGATCAAAATGCCACTGTGTGACGGTACCCTAAGTCATCTGGGTAACTTCACAATGCATCCTGGGAACGGAAGGTGGCGACCGTATCACACAGCTTCGCTGGATCCCAGGGGTGAGTATGAACTATTTTTTATTTTAATTATTATTTTTAACAGGGATATGGTGCACACACTGCTAAATACTGCGTGGGCAGTGTTATATATCTACGTGTCTGGGCAATATACTACGTGACTGGGCAATATACTACGTGACTGGGCAATATACTACGTGACTGGGCAATAGACTATGTGACTGGGCAATATACTACGTGACTGGCCAATATACTACGTCGCTGGGCAATATACTACGTCGCTGGGCAATATACTACGTCGCTGGGCAATATACTACGTCGCTGGGCAATATACTACGTGACTGGGCAATATACTACGTGGCTCTGCTGAATACTACGTCGCTGGGGAATATACTACGTGACTGGGCAATATACTACGTAACTGGGCAATATACTACGTGACTGGGCAATATACTATGTGACTAGGCAATATACTGTGTGACTGGGCAATATACTACGTGACTGGGCAATATACTACGTGACTGGGCAATATACTACGTGGCTGTGCAATATACTACGTGACTGGGCAATATACTACGTGGCTGGGTAATACACTACGTGGCTGGGCAATATACTACGTGACTGGGCAATATACTACGTGGCTGGGCAATATAATACGTGACTGGGCAATATACTACGTGACTGGGCAATATACTACGTGGCTGGGCAATATACTACGTGACTGGGCAATATACTACGTGGCTGGGCAATATACTACGTGACTGGGCAATATACTACGTGGCTGGACAATATACTACGTGACTGGGCAATATACTACGTGGCTGGGTAATATACTACGTGACTGGGCAATATACTACGTGGCTGGGCAATATACTACGTGACTGGGCAATATACTACGTGGCTGGACAATATACTATGTGACTGGGCAATATACTACGTGGCTGGGTAATATACTACGTGACTGGGCAATATACTACGTGACTGGGCAATATACTACGTGACTGGGCAATATACTACGTGGCTGGGCAATATACTACGTGACTGGGCAATATACTACGTGACTGGGCAATATTCTACGTGGCTGGGCAATATACTATGTGACTGGGCAATTTACTATGTGACTGGGCAATTTACTACGTGACTGGGCAATATACTACGTGGCTGGCCATATACTACGTGGCTGGGCAATATACTACGTGGCTGGGCAATATACTACGTGGCTAGGCAATATACTACGTGGCTGGGCAATATACTACGTGGCTGGGCAATATACTACGTGGCTGGGCAATATACTACGTGGCTGGGCAATATACTATGTGACTGGGCAATATACTACGTGGTTGGGCAATATACTACGTAGGCTGGGCAATATACTACGTGGACATGCATATTCTAGAACACCCGATGCGTTAGAATCGGGCCACCATCTAGTCTCTATATACTGTAAAGACCAACATGGATATTACCGTCATATGGTCAGTGTTAGATACCAGTCCTACAGAACATAGATCACAGCCCAGTTACAGATAATGTCTTACCGATGACGTTCTTTATGATGGAGTTGTCACTTTTCCCGTCTTTTTATCTGGCCCAGACCGACATAACTTCTTCCAGCCACAACTCGGCTACAGAGAATACAACAAAGAGACATTTTACTATATAATGCCACTAGTGATCACTGTATTACCTGTACACTATATACAGAGCTTTTGTGTATAATGTCACTGGTGATCCCTGTATTACCTGTACACTGACACTATATACAGAGCTCCTGTGTATAATGTCACTGGCAATCACTGTATTATCTGTACACTGACACTATATACAGAGCTCTTGTGTATAATGTCACCGGTGATCACTGTATTACCTGTACACTGACACTATATACTGAGCTCCTGTGTATAATGTCATTGGTGATCACTGTATATTACCTGTACACTGACACTATATACAGTGCTCCTGTGTATAATGCAGGGCCGGACTGGCCATCGGGCAGTTCTGGCAAATGCCAGAAGGGCCGTGCCAGTAGTGGGCCGCTGCATGCCGTCTCACCCTTCCCCCCAGCGCCGCCGCTGCTGCATTCAACTATACTGGCGTCTATGACGTCTATGACACCTTCGCCTAACGCCACGGGGTGGGGGGGGGGAGGGGAGGGTCCGCGTTGCTACGGCCTGTGCTTGACATTGGTATCGTCGATGTTAGGTGGAGCGACTTAGCTTCGCATACCTTCCCCTTAGACCCAAGGGTCCCCTTTCTGTCCCAAATAAGACACTAAAGCCAGTGTTGTATATAACTGGCCACAGCAGCCTTTTATTATAACAAACAATATTTAACATTAAATAAATAACCGTAAATAAATAACCGGGAATGGGTCCTTGAAGCTTGAAAACCTGGTGATAAACCAAAACGGAAATGCTGTGGACAAAAACGACCATAACTTACCCCCAGCCGTTACCCACTGGCTCAGGAGCACCAAATAACCCCAAATGGTGCAATTGTTCACTCAACCCGAGGATCAGGCCAAACCTTGGCAAAATCCCCCCAAAATCACCAGACCAGAGAACCAAGATATAATACCAACTGAGGAATCCATATATCCACGGACCCCCCAGAGCAATTTAGTGCCAACTTCAAGGACCCCTCCCAACCGCCACAATGAGGGTCTTTTGACCACCTCAAAAACCCGAGACCCCCCCACACACCGAACTGCTATGGCCCTCTCAATACCAGTCTGTAGAGTGCCCATAAATCAATGCCCACAGCATTCAAGTGCACCCCATCTCCCAGCAGAAATTCCTCGCCCCCTTCCTCCAGCTCAAAATGCCGCACGGCCACACCACCATTGCGAAGGACAAAACTGGACACCTCTCGATTTACTTTAACTCTCGCCTTATTAATCCTGTCCATAGATCTGGCGTAACGCCAGCATCTGCACGGAACGATATCCGACCAAACCACCGTCATGCCACTAAATGACAGCCACATCCTAACAAATCATGCTTTATGTCCCTCACCAATTCCCGCAAAGGGCGAACACCCAAGTAGTTTCCTCCGACATGCAGCACCAAGATATCTGGAGGCCTATCAAGCTGAGCACTGCTGTGGACTTCCTGAATGACCCTGTTCAATTCCATACCCTGGAAACCTAACCAATGGACAACTGCAACGTCCCGATGAAAACCAAGCTGCCTTCCTTCACACCGCATATCCGCCCGCTGAGGGCCCCAATGGACCGAAGAATGTCCCAATATCCAGACCAGGAGGGGTTTGGCACCTACAATCAAAAAAGAAAAACTTACCAACAAATCATAAACAACAATTATAAATCAAACTGTACCACAAGAAAATACCATTCTCCTTAAGGCCTAATATAACTTCTATAACGCTTTGAGTCCCACCTCCCAATTCTCTGCACCACTTAAGGTGCCAAACCGCCCAAAGCTGCTTCGGTCGCCGCCCCGATTCGAAATGAATGGGATGCAAACCGGGCAGCGTCTAAACCCAGCAGAGCCAGACCTTGACGAAAAACCGCTACAAACTGAAACTTGGAAAGGAACGAACCGTCAACATGACACAACAAAGGACCCCTCCTCTCCGGCTGAAAATTAACAAACACTTGAAAACAATGGACCGGGCACATCATGGAATTTGCAACTGCACCCAATACCACCTGTCTGCCCTTTCCTAATTGATCAGTTTTAGACCGCCGAATCCAAAATTCTAGCTGACCATTAGCGAGCATCACATCCCTGGCCAGCAAACCTCCATTCCTGCTCCTGCTCGGAGCCACAAGCTCCCCAATCCTTAAAGCCCCCCAAAAATCCAATGAAAAAGCTAAGCGAAAAAGTGCGACTTCAAAATCAGAGACGCAAATCTCCGATAACCGCTCCCCCAGTTGCTCCAACAATTGAAAAGAAACCGGGCACCTGCGGTCCCCATGACCACCACCTCGTCCAAACCCCTTAAGGGCCTGCCTGACCAAAAACAATTTAGTCAAATCTTTCTGCCCTCTAAGCCTAACACCAAAAGCCAACCCTGCACAGATTTGCCCTGCCTTGGCTGCGGACCACCCGTCAGCGGCCCTTCTACTTAGCCACAACAAAAAAGCTCCCACCTAATTGTCCGCAGAGCCGCTGCTCCTACACGACTCCAACCACCCCTCCCATAACCCCCATACCGACTGAAAAACGGCCCAAGTGCTGGGGGCCAAGGACTCTTGTATTAAGTGCACTGCTGCCCTGAGACCACGCTCCAAAGTTCCGGTGGGCATTCCAGACCCATTTTCTCCGCTTCCGGAGCCAGCAAACGAAAACACTCCCACTGCAAACAAGACAATGAATCAGAAATTGAATTTTGAACACCAGGTACATGAGAGGCGGTAAGATGTGAAGTTATTGACAAGCACGACAAAACCAGCTGCCGAAGGACCCGAATCAATGGAGGTGATGATGCCGATAAACTATTGATCGCGCACACCACGCCCATGTTGTCGCAAATGAACCAAACTCTCCTGCTTAGAAACTCAGCCTTCCACAAATGTACCGCCACCAGAATGGGAAAATCTCCAACAGAGTCACATTCTTAAACCAACCGTTTGTAAACCAATCAACAGGCCACTTCATGGCGCACCACTGTCCTTTAAAATAGGCCCCAAAACCTATGCCACCAGAAGCATCCGTGAACAATTCCAAATCTGCGTTGCCCACAACATCATCCATGAGCAAAGAACGACCGTTGTAATCCACCAAAAAATTATCCCAAACCTTCAGATCCGCCTTGTGCTTGCCTGACAGGCGCACAAAATGATGCAGCTCCCGCACCCCGCTCGTGGCGGAAGCCAACCTACAGGAAAAAACCCTCCCCATCGGGATGATGCGGCAAGCAAAATTCAATTTACTAAGAAGCGATTGAACCTCTCGTAACGGAAGCTTTTTCAAACGCCTAGCCCTGGCCACCTCCTCTCGCAACGTAACAACCTTCTCTTCTGGTAACCGAAATTTCCAGTTAACAGTGTCAATAACAATGCCCAAAAAGGAAAGGCTTGTACAAGGTCCCTCTGTTTTACCGGGGGGCCAGAGGCACGCCAAACCGCTCTGCCACCCAACAGACCGTCCTCAAAATTAACTCACAGCATCTGTATTGCCCCGGTCCAATGCACAAAAAATCGTCCAAGTAATGTATCAGGGAGTCGAAACCCGACACGTTCCGAACCACCCACTCAAAGAAAGAACTAAACGCCTCAAAATATGAACAGGACAAGGAACAGCCCGTTGGTAAAAATCTATTCACAAAAAAAAACCCCGTTCCAAAAACATCCCAACAACCTCGAACTCTCGGGGTAAACAGGTAATAAACGAAAACCGGATTCAACATCAGTTTTAGCCAAAAGGGTTCCCCTACCACCCCGAAGTACCCAACGAGCGGCTTCATCAAAAGATGTATACACCACTGAGCAAAGTTCCGGGTCAATCCCGTCATTAACAGACCTGCCCCCGAGGATACGACAAATTGTGAATCAGTCTAAATTTGTTCGGTTCTTTCTTTGGCACCACACCCAAGGGCGAAACCACCAAATCTTCTACAGGAGGATCCTGAAAAGGTCCGGACATCCTGCCCAAAGCAACTTCCTTCTCCAATTTCTCGGTAACAATAGCAGCATATTTATTGCTCAGCAGACCTGAGGTTCTTTAAAGTCTTTCAAAAGGGGGATCTGGGATCCTAAAACCGTCCTGAAAACCTGACAACAAAAGATCTGCCTTACCCCTGTCTGGATATCTATTTAGATAGGGGACCATCGTGTCCAGCTTCACTGGTGTCACCCCCTTTTGAATTCCCCGATACTGGCTTTGGCTTATTCTTTTTGAAACATCTCGCGGCACCATGAGAGGACCCATTGCAGTGCGAGCACACGTGCTTAAACTTGCAAGTGGATCCGAATTTACACTGGCCCTCATTAAATTACCAGCATAAACCATGTTTCTGGCCTCCTGAATGTCCCCCTGCCCCTGAGCGGTCCCTTGCAAGGTAGACTGGCCGGTGAATCTGGCTCCCCCTGAAAGGGATGATCCAACCTCGTCGGTGCCATGACCCGCAACCACAAACCAATATCCTTCTGATCCCATCGGATCGCTGGACAAATTGCTTTCCTCTGCCTGAACTGCTCATCGTAGCGTAGCCACGCCTGGCCCCCATAGATCCCATGCGCCTATCCAATCGAATCCATGTAGCAGAATAGGCCAGAGCAATTTTCAGGAGCCCTCTCCTCCACCACGCTTGCCAAAATGGCGAACATCGGTAGCCAATTAACAAACGTCTGCAGGATGAGACGCCACCTCGGCTTCTCTTCCTCCTCCTTCTTACTCTCATCTTTTTTGCCTTTATCTAAATTAAATTTCTCCAAGACCATCCAGACGATTGTCGACCTCACTCCTCCCACAGGACCCTATGGAATCTGAGGTCCGCATGACGACAATCCAGCGGATTCAGATGACGTATCCCCCGACAGGCCCAACGACTCTCGAAACACTGAATCCATAACCTTTGGTTGAGCCGGCAGGCCCGGCCAGGAAAGGGCGCCCTGAAGGTTCAGGCCCGCTCCGCTCCCGATGATAACCACAGCGACTCAGCCCCAATCCCGCCGGACGGCCCCACAGGCGAACCACGATCCACTGGTGGGTCAGGCAGCCCCGCATCCGCCGAGGTGCCACCCGCCACTGCATCCACTGAAGGCATCCCCTGTCGTCTTCCACCCAAAGAAGAAGCAGGTCGCCTTCCACAATCGTCACCCCGGCGTCCTGCCGTGGCATCACTGGAATTGGTTGCGGACCTTGCGCGTGTAAGCTCCGCCCCAGCACAGGAGGAGAAGGCCCAGATACCGCCGCAGGCCTCAGCCCGACTGCCGGATTCCTCCCGGACCTGGGCCTCCTGGGGCACTTACAGGCAGGCGCCTGGCCCGGAGGGTCCCTGGAGGGGCTCCTGCGTCGGCGCTGAGACCGAGGAGGCACATTGGGGGACAACCTCTCCGGAGGACGCTCACGACGGGACCGCCGCACGCCTCCAAAATCACCCGACGCTGACCCCTCGCTGCCTCCAATGATGGTCTCAAGCCATCCAGGCGGCTGCCTCTCTGCTGAGAGCCGAAGAGCCTCCAGGACCTGGGCCACGGACCCCATGGTGAGTAGGCAGCGAGGAACTGCTCGCTACGAATTCGGAGCGGGAAAGTTCCCAACTCCTCCCCCACGTCACCCTATAAACCCCCCATTTACATAACCCACCCCATTGCTATAACTCCCACCCTCTCCACACCCCTGTCATGTCAGCCTTTGCCTAATGCCACGGGGGGGAGGGGTGGCTTGCTACAGACTGTGCAGTTTGTCTCCAAGTTTTGGAGGGCATTTTGCACCCATCTGGGGATTCAGTTGTTATTTTCTTCCGCTTTTCACTCACAGTCTAATGGGCAGACTGAACGGTTTAACCAGAATCTACAGACCTATCTCAGGTGTTTTGTTTCTGAAAATCAGAAGGACTGGGTCACCTACAGTATTTACCGTTAGCTGAATTCGCTGTAAATAATCATTGTCAGGAATCCACTAGTAGGTCCCCATTTTTCAGGGCATATGGGTTCCATCCTCAGTTCAGCTCATTTGATAGTAATCGTCCTTCTGAATTAGCGGAACAAGAATGTTTTTCATCTTCTATAACTACCATATGGCAGGGGGTTACGAATAATTTGAGGAAGATGGGATCCAAATATAAGACTGTGGCTGATCGGAGACATTTGGTGGGTCCGGACCTGTGTGTTAGTGACTTGGCGTGGTTGTCCGCTAGGAACATTAAGCTGAAGGTTCTGTCTCGGAAAGTGAGTCTCAGGTTTATCAGTCGTCATAAGATCATAGCCATCTTTAAGCCCTTAGCATTTTGCTTTGCTTTACTGCCTACTTTTATGATCCTTAATGTATTTCATCGTTCTCTCCTCATACGTTGCATCTTCAGTACCATCACTACTACCACCATCTCCTGTCATTGTCGATGGAAACTTGGAGTTTCAGATTGTGAAGATCTTAGATTCTAGTCTTGTTCATCGGTCTCTTCAGTATCTGGTACATTGGAGGGGGTACGATCTTGGGGAGAGGATGTGGGTATCAGCATCTGATGTTTATGCGATCAGACTGGTCCAGGCTTTAAATGTGGCACACCCCGATAGGCTTTGTCCTGAGGTTTCGAAGGTCCCTCGTAGAAGAGGGGATACTGTCACCGGGTTATCGCAACCGTCTGGAGCCAGAAGACCGCAGCGTCTGATTACTCCTACTCCGGTGCTGAGAAGAAGCACTTCTCCTTCATTTTAAATGTTTTTATTCCTTCTGGCAGAACAAGGATTAATCGGCCTTGTTGGAAATCCCTATGTTCACAGTGGTGTTCTGTTATCCACTCTTTCCCCTTTATAATCTGGGCTCTATGACAAATCCTTGTCTGACCTAGCATTTGCTGCATGTCTAACGATGGGAGAGTACATCGGAGAAGGAGAGTTGGGGGAGTTATCAGTGACTGTTGCTTGGTTTGTATGTGTGGTAATTCCTTATCCTTCTCTATTTTGGTTTATTCCCCTACCTCCACGCCTCAGTGCATTCCTCTGTTATATGTGAGTGAATATTATAGAGTTTTCTATTTACCCTGGTTTATGTTGCCTTGATTGTTGGGTTGGTGTACTACGGTGCACAGTAGCGCCCCTCTTCCCTGGGTGGGGGAAAAGAACAGATGGAGGGCCAACTCAGGAGATGAGGCAACTGAGGAGGACCCGGCATCTTCACCTTCAGAAGTATCCCGGGGAGCAGGGCGAGCTAGGCTGCCCCCTAGTGTTAGGGAGTAGGGACAAGGAAAGAACCCCTGGACCTGGGTCACCCAACAGCGGTGTCGTGACATCAACTCTGAAGTGTAAGCTCTAAGCCTCAAGTCTGAAATGTAACCACCAAGCTCTGAGCCTCAACTCTGAAATGTAACCACCTAGCTCTGAGCCTCAACTCTGAAATGCAACCACCTAGCTCTAAGCCTCAACTCAAAAATATAACCACCAAGCTCTGAGTCTCTACTCTAAAATGCAACTGCCAAGCACTGAACCTCAACTCTGAAAAGTAACTACCAAGCTCTGAGCCTCAACTCTGAAAAGTAACTACCAAGCTCTGAACCTTAACTCTAAAATGCAACCGCCAAGCGCTGAGCCTCAACTCTGAAATGTAATCAACAAGCTTTGAGCCTCAACTCTGAAATGTATCCACCAAACTATGAGTGTCAACTCTGAAATATAACCACCAAGCTGTATCCATGATACTTTGTGTAACTGCCAAAATGTGCTGAGCTGAGTATTGTACTGAGTTCATGGTCATAGGCCAAACATAAAAGTAACTCTCTGACACGTACAGTTACATTCTATAAAACGTCTGGCTCCCGGATGGTGACCTTTAAGAACGTGACCTCCAGTGACGACTTCTTCCTTGAGAACTTTATGTTGAATATGAATTATCTTTTGCTACGTGAACATTAAACAATAATTTGACTCTTTCGTCATTCCCATTGTCACAAGCAGCTTGCAGCCCACACAATGTCAGGAAAACTTCCCAATGAATTGATATGAGCAGCCCAGAACATATTCATTTATCCAGGCTCATGGCGGGCAGACGTTTCCTCCCGATCCACCCGAAGCCGCACAGAATAAATGTGGAGGAAGGGGCCCACAGGAAACCTCAACTTGTAATCTTTGCCTATTCCAAGTCTATGGAGGAAGCAGTAATCAATCACCAGAAGAGGGCAATTGGTATTAACCCCTTAAGCCCCGAGGGTGGTTTGCACGTTAATGACCGGGCCAATTTTTACAATTCTGACCACTGTCCCTTTATGAGGTTATAACTCTGGAACGCTTCAACGGATCTTGGCGATTCTGACATTGTTTTCTCGTGAAATTCATGAATTTCTTTTGGGGGAGGCATTTATACCATTCCGCGTTTGGTAAAGTGGATGAAGCAGTTTTATTCGTCGGGTCAGTACGATTACAGCGATACCTCATTTATATCATTTTTTTTATGTTTTGGCGCTTTTATACGATAAAAGCTATTTTATAGAAAAAATAATTATTTTGGCATCGCTTTATTCTCAGGACTATAACTTTTTTATTTTTTTGCTTATTATGCTTTGCGTGTTATTTCACTTTTTGTTCGGCGGTATGATAATAAAGCGTTGTTTTTTGGCTCGTTTTTTTTTTTTCTTACGGTGTTCACTGAAGGGGTTAACTAGTGCGACAGTTTTATAGGTTGGGTCATTACGGACGCGGCGATACTAAATATGTGCACTTTTATTGTTTTTTTGGGTTTTTTTAGAGAAAGAAATGTACAGGGTGGAGCGCGGTAATTTGCTGATTTGGGAATGAAATAAAAAAATTATGATCATTAGAAAAATTTATTTTATATTTTAATTATACTGAACAGTAATGGAATTTTTAAATTACATGGTTTTAAATAGTGTATCTGGCAAATGTCGACCTTCGCTATCCACACACTGCTGCATACGTTTTCTGAAGTTTTCATGAACTCTAACAAGCATGTCCACTGGTATTCTGCCAATTTCAGCTTCAATATTGTTCCTTAGGTCTTCCAAGGTGTTGGGACGGTTGATATACACCTTAGACTTCAGGTAACCCCAAAGGAAAAAAATCGCATGGGGCTAAATCTGGTGAGCGTGCTGGCCAGTTCACATCTCCCCTCAAAGAGATAAGCCGTCCAGGAAACATTTGCCTCAAACAATTCATGGTAACCCTCGCTGTGTGTGCAGTGGCACCATCCTGTTGGAACCATGTATCCTCTAGTTCCATTGCCTCAAGAGCCGGCTGAAAATAATCCTGTATCATAGACAAGTGACGCAATTGTGTTTTTTTCTGATGAGGCACATTTTCACCTCAGTGGGTGTGTAAACAAACAAAATATGCGTTACTGGAGTGAAACAAACCCCAGAGAAGTTCACGAGAGACCTCTGCATTCGGACCGCGTCACTGTGTGGTGCGCCATATCACGAGTAGGCATCATTGGTCCTTACTTTTTTCAGGATAATGGTCGTGCCATAACTGTGAACTCCGAACGGTACTTGTCTATGATACAGGATTATTTTCAGCCGGCTCTTGAAGCAATGGAACTAGAGGATACATGGTTCCAACAGGATGGTGCCACTGCATGCTTGTTAGAGTTCATGAAAACTTCAGAAAACGTATGCAGCAGTGTGTGGATAGCGAAGGTCGACATTTGCCAGATACACTATTTAAAACCATGTAATTTAAAAATTCCATTACTGTTCAGTATAATTAAAATATAAAATAAATTTTTCTAATGATCATAATTTTTTTATTTAATTCCCAAATCAGCAAATACCGCGCTCCACCCTGTATTTATGGGAATAATATTTTTTTTATTTATTTATTTATTTAGTATTTTTTTTTTTTTTACACATGTGGAAATTTTTTTTTAAACTTTTTTACTTTGTCCCAGGGGGGGACATCACAGATCGCCGATCTTACAGTTTGCACAGCACTCTGTAAGATCGGCGATCTCACTGACATCGCTGCAGGCTTACAGAGCTGCAGGCGACCCGGAAGTGCTCCCTGCAGGACCCGGATGCAGCCCCGCGGCCATTTTGGATCCGGGGACTGCAGGGAGAAGACACTCGGTACACGGTGAGTACATCACCGTGTACCGATCGTCTCAGGGAAGCACGCAGGGAGCCCCCTCCCTGCGCGATGCTTCCCTGTACCGCCGGCACATAGCGATCATGTTTGATCGCGGTGTGCCGGGGGTTAATGTGCCGGGAGCGGTCCGTGACCGCTCCTGGCACATAGTGCCGGATGTCAGCTGCGATAGTCAGCTGACACCCGGCCGCGATCGGCCGCGCTCCCCCCGTGAGCGCGGCCGATCGCATATGACGTACTATCCCGTCACCGGGAATTAAGTCCCAGGTCACCTGGATGGGATAGTACGTCATATGGGATTAAGGGGTTAAAGCCAAAGTCCAGACCCC
Source organism: Ranitomeya imitator (assembly GCF_032444005.1). Taxonomy (NCBI): domain Eukaryota; kingdom Metazoa; phylum Chordata; class Amphibia; order Anura; family Dendrobatidae; genus Ranitomeya; species Ranitomeya imitator. The sequence continues at coordinate 795,174,468 of NC_091282.1, read as the reverse complement.
TCTCCCTCGCTCAGGCACCTTTTAGTGTAAAGCATGAAATAAGAGGTGGATTTCAGACCACTTGAGACTCCAATGGACAGTGCAGCTCAGCTAGAGTCACTGATGATAGCTGGGCCCTGATAGGAGGGAAATCAGTCAGCGAATGAATGAAAAAATCGTCCAAAAAATCTAATCTGAGAATATAAGGCCGGCGTCACACTAGGCGTAAGTAAATACGGTCTGTTTTTTACGGCCGTAATACACAGTAATTGTCCCAAAACACTGTTCCGTATTCAATGCGAGGATGCGATTTTTTACGCACAAATTTATCCGTGTGTCATCCGTATGGCATCCGTATGGCTTCCGTACGGCGATTTTTCTCGCAGGCTTGCAAAATGGACATATCATGGATCCATCGGATCAAATATTCTTAAAAACATATATACAGTCTAATATATATATATATATATATATATATATATATATATAATATGTCAGTGAGACACATATATATATATATATGTATATATTTATATTTAACTCAGCGCTAGATAGCAGAAAAGCCGGTAATTCAATTGCCGGCTTTTCCTATCTCCTTCACAAACCCGACAGGATATGAGACATGGTTTACATACAGTAAACCATCTCATATCCCTTCTTTTATTACATATTCCTCTTTACTAATGTAAGAAGTGTCTTTGTGTCAAATTTGGGGTCTCTAGCTATTAAAGGGTTAAATCCCAGAAAAAATTGGCGTGGGCTCCCGCGTAATTTTCTCCACCAGAGTGGGAAAGCCAGTGACTAAGGGCAGATATAAATAGCCTAGAGAGGGACCATGGTTATAGGACCCCCCCTGGCTAAAAACATCTGCCCCCAGCCACCCCAGAAAAGGCACATCTGGAAGATGCGCCTATTCTGGCACTTGGCCACTTTCTTCCCATTCCGGTGTAGCGGTGGGATATGGGATAATGAAGGGTTAATGTCACCTTGCTATTGTAAGGACACCCAGCTCCGTAGAACGATTCCACCCGAGGAACGTCTGCTGGTTACATTAGGTATGTAAGAAATGTAAACCAATGCCAGTGCTAATTTTGGGTGTTCTGACATGTGTTTTTTGTTTTGTTTTGTATTTTCCTTTGTCTTTAGCATAACCAAACCATAAATAGAATTGATTGTAATTTTTCTTTATTATTTATTTTCTTCCAGATTTCTGGCAACCGAAGAGAGTTTATCATCACTCCATTTCCAATACCAGCTTGGATTATCCATCCTGTCGGGAATAGTTGCGGACACCTGCCGGGCTTTGTGGAATGTACTCCGGGATGAGTTTATACCCACCTTGGACATGTGGATTGGAATTGCGGAAAAATTCTGGAGTGTGTGATTTCCCCAACTGTTTGGGAGCGGTGGATGGAAAGCACATCGGCACTATCATACCAGCCAGAACAGGATCGGAGTACTTCAAATATAAAAAATATTTTTCTGTTGTGCTCATAGCAATAGCCGATGTGGACTGTCGCTTCATCGCCGTGGACATTGGAGCTTTTAGCCGTGGCAACGATTCCCAGACTTTCAAGAACTCGGATATGGGCCACCGTGTGTATGGCAAAAATTTTAATTTTCCACGGCCACAACCTCTCCCCAACACTCAAGGTCCACCGATGCAATTTGTTATGGTTGGGGATGAGGCATTTCAGATGTGCGAAAACCTACTGAAGCCATATTCCAGTCGTGACTTGAACCACACTAAAAGGATCTTTAACTACAGACTGACCAGGGCACAAAGAACTGTAGAGTGTACCTTTGGGATTCTAGTCTCAAAATGGCGCATTCTTGCATCAGCCATAAATCTAAAAATGGAGACAGTCGACAAGGTGGTCAAAGCCTGTGTGGTTCTGCACAATTAGGCTGGAGTCACACTCAGCGTAAGACAATACGGTCCGTATATTACGGCCGTAATACGCTGAAAAGTCCCCAAAATAGTGGTCCGTAGCTCCTCCGTAGGCAGGGTGTTTCAGCGTTTTTTGCGCATGTCATCCTCCGTATGTAATCCGTATGGCATCCGTACTGCGTGTTTTTCTCGCAGGCTTGCAAAACCAACATACGGCTATACAAGGGATCCATGTGTAAAAAAAAGCAAAAAAAAACATATATACTGTATATATATATATATATATATATATATATGTCAGTAGACACATATATGTATATATATTATTACTTCATACAGTGCTAGATAGCTTTAAAGCCGGTAATTCAATTGCCGGCTTTTGCTATCTCCTTCCTAAAACCCGACATGATATGAGACCTGGTTTACATACAGTAAACCATCTCATATCACCTTTTTTTTGCAAATTCCACACTACTAATGTTAGTAGTGTGTATATGCAAAATTTGGCCATTCTAGCTAGGCCATTCTAGCTATTAAATTAAAGGGTTAAATGGCGGAAAAAATTGGCGTGGGCTCCCGCGCAATTTTCTCCGCCAGAGTAGTAAAGCCAGTGACTGAGGGCAGATATTAATAGCCTGGAGAGGGTCCATGGTTATTGCCCCCCCCCCTGGCTAAAAACATCTGCCCCCAGCCACCCCAGAAAAGGCACATCTGGAAGATGCGCCTATTCTGGCACTTGGCCACTCTCTCCCCATTCCCGTGTAGCAGTGGGATATGGGGTAATGAAGGGTTAATGCCACCTTGCTATTGTAAGGTGACATTAAGCCAAATTAATAATGGAGAGGCATCAATTATGACACCTATCCATTATTAATCCAATACTAGTAAAGGGTTAAAAAACACACAACCACATTATTAAAAATTATTTTAATGAAATAAAAACAAAGGTTACTATTATTATTATTTATTTATATAGCACCATTGATTCCATGGTGCTGTACATGAGAAGGGGTTACATACAAGTTACAAATATCACATACAGTAAACAAACTAACAATGACGGACTGATACAGAGGGGCGAGGACCCTGCCCTTGCGGGCTTACATTCTACAGGATTATGGGGAAGGAGACAGTAGGTTGAGGGTTGCAGGAGCTCCGGTGTTGGTGAGGCGGTAGCTCCGGTGTTGGTGAGGCGGTAGCTCCGGTGTTGGTGAGGCGGTAGCTTCGTTGGTGATGAGGCAGCAGCGGTGTCAGTGCAGGCTGTAGGCTTTCCTGAAGAGATGAGTTTTCAGGTCCCGTCTGAAGGATCCGACTGTGGTTGATAGTCGGACGTGTTGGGGCAGAGAGTTCCAGAAGATGGGGGATATTCGGGAGAAGTCTTGGAGGCGATTGGATGAGGAGCGAATAAGTGTGGAGGAGAGAAGGAGGTCTTGGGAGGACCGGAGGTCACGTGAGGGAAGATATCGAGAGATTAGTTCAGAGATATATGGAGGAGACAGGTTGTGGATGGCTTTGTAGGTCAGTATTAGCAATTTGAACTGGATACGCTGAGGGAATGGGAGCCAGTGAAGAGATTTGCAGAGGGGGGAAGCGGAGGAGTAGCGAGAGATGGATTAGTCGGGCAGCAGAGTTAAGGATGGACTGGAGAGGTGCAAGGGTGTTAGCAGGGAGGCCACAGAAAAGGATGTTGCAGTAGTCAAGGCGGGAAATGATGAGGGCGTGCACAAGCATTTTAGTAGATTGGGGGTTGAGGAAAGGACGGATCCTGGAGATATTTTTGAGCTGGAGGCGACAGGAGGTGGAAAGAGCTTGGATGTGTGGTTTGAAGGACAGGGCAGAGTCGAAGGTTACTCCGAGGCAGCGGACTTCGGGTACAGGGGAAAGCATGATGTCATTGACTGCGATAGATAGGTCAAGTAAGGAAGATTTGTGGGATGGAGGAAAGATGATGAGTTCAGATTGTCAAGGTTGTTGTAATATTTTATTCTAGGCGCCCTCTGCTGGTTGTCCTCATATGAACTCGAGCCTGGGAGCTTTCTAGGAAAGTTCCCACGATCTAGGAACAACCAGCAGAGGGCGCCTCACCGCAAATGAAGGTAAATATAGGTCATTGACATACTTTACCTTCATTCCCCGGGGTTTTGCAGCCAGGAACAACGCTGCATTAGCAGAGTTCGTGGTTGCAAAATATTTTAACCCCTTCAGATGGATTTACATCGTTGGACCTTACAGATCTGCAGAAGGTATGGATATTGTTGGTTTATTTTTATTTTTTTGTTACAGATCGAGGGTCTTCAGTGATTGGATTGAGCGTAGAATAAAATATTACAACAACCTTTGTTTTTATTTCATTAAAATAATTTTTAATAATGTGGTTGTGTTTTTTTTAACCCTTTACTAGTATTGGATTAATAATGGATAGGTGTCATAATTGACACCTCTCCATTATTAATTTGGCTTAATGTCACCTTACAATAGCAAGGTGGCATTAACCCTTCATTACCCCATATCCCACCGCTACACTGGAATGGGAAGAGAGTGGCCAAGTGCCAGAATAGGCGCATCTTCCAGATGTGCCTTTTCTGGGGTGGCTGGGGGCAGGTGTTTTTAGCCAGGGGGAGCCAATAACCATGGACCCTCTCCAGGCTATTAATATCTGCCCTCAGTCACTGGCTTTACTACTCTGGCGGAGAAAATTGCGCGGGAGCCCACGCCAATTTTTTCCGCCATTTAACCCTTTAACCCCTTCCCGACCCATGACGCCACGTAGGCGTCATGAAAGTCGGTGCCAATCCGACCCATGACGCCTATGTGGCGTCATGGCGGGAATGCTTCCCTGCGGGTCCGGTGACCGGGGTCATTCAAATGTCACCGTACCCGCAGGTGCAGGGGGACCTGTACTTCACCCCAGGGGGGGTGGCTTTGCCCCCCCGGGTCTACGATCGCTCCTGGTGACCTTTTTTTAACCCCCTCCAGCTCTGATTGGAGCTAGCGTCCATGTGACGCTAGCACTCCAATCAGAGCTGGGGGGGCGGAGAAAAACAGTGTCTGCCTCGCTCCTCAGCTTCATCCCATCCGTGGAAGCTGAGGAGCGAGGTGCCCGACTGCTCACCTGCCCCCCCAGACACCGCGATCGCCGCCGCCGCTGCTGCATACCGCTTGAGAGCGCCGCCGCCGTATCCCCCACTGCTACCGCCGCCTCCCCCACTGCTACCGCCAGTACCACCGCTGCTGCTGAGGACAGGTACCTCCCCTCTCCTGTCCTCCACTCCCCCCAACCTCCGCTCCCTGCCCCCTGCCCCCCCCCCCCGATCATCCCCCAGCCCCCCTTTATCACCAGCTCCTGCTCTATTTTCTTTTCTCCTATCGCCCCCTGCATCTGTTAGCCCCTCCTCCCCTGGTGATCACCCTCTTTAGTGATCACTGCTAATCACCCCCTGCCCCCCCCTGATCACCCCCTACCCCCCCGATCACCCCCTGCCCCCCACCCTGTCCACCTGATCACCCCCTGCCCCCCTTTATCACCTGCTGCTGCTGCTGTGTTTTCTATCCTACTGCCCCCTGCGTCTGTCAGCCCCTCCTCCCCTGGTGATCACCCTCTTCAGTAATCACCGCTAATCACCCCCTGCCCCCCCTGCTCACCCCCTACCCCCCCTGATCACCCCCTGCCCCCCCCTGTCCACCTGATCACCCCTCTGCCCCCCTTCATCACCCGCTGCTGCTGCTGTGTTTTCTTCTCTCCTACCGCGTTTGCGTCTGTCAGCCCCTCCTCCCCTGGTGATCACCCTCTTCAGTGATCACCGCTAATCACCCCCTGCCCCCCCCTGCTCACCCCCTACCCCCCCTGATCACCCCCTGCCCCCCCTGTCCACCTGATCACCCCTCTGCCCCCCTTCATCACCCGCTGCTGCTGCTGTGTTTTCTTCTCTCCTACCGCGTTTGCGTCTGTCAGCCTTTCCTCCCCTGGTGATCACCCTCTTCAGTGATCACCGCTAATCACCCCCTGCCCCCCCTGATCACTCCCTGCCCCCCCTGATCACCCCCTGCCAATACCCCCCCCCCGTCCACCTGATCACCCCTCTGCCACCCTTTATCACCTGCTGCTGTGTTTTCTTCTCTCCTACCGCCCCCTGCGTCTGTCATCCCCTCCTCCCCTGGTGATCACCCTCTTTAGTGATCACTGCTAATCACCCCCTGCCCCCCCTGATCACCCCCTACACCCCCTGATCACCCCCTGCCCCCCCTGATCACCCCCTGCCCCCCTGATCACCTGCTGCTGCCAGCTTCATCTCCATCTGACGCTGCATCTCCTCAGCCCCCTCCTGTCCCCCCGTGCCTGACAGCCCCCCGCGCCTGACAGCCCCCACGCGCGTCTGACAGCTCCCCGCACCTGATAGCCTCCTCCTGCAGAAGAGTTGCACCAAACACTCGCACATACACACGCACACGCAACACTATAATAAAGTTTAGATTTTTTTTTACACACGCACACGCACCACACACACAATGTCCCGCTCATCCCAGTCATCCCAGTCACAAAGGCTGTACTCAGCTGAGGAGGCATATTCCTTTCTTGCCTCCGAAGCTGATAGTGAGGGAGAGGACCCCACTTTTCTGTATTCCTCCCACTCTTCCTCTCCTAGTGACACCGACTCGCCACCCCCAAGATGTCGCAGGTCGAGAAATCGACCGGAGCCCAGGGGAGGGGAGCCGGAGCCCAGGGGAGGAGAGTCGGAGCCAAGTGTAAGTGACCCCCAACCTAGTGCTAGTGACGCCCAACCTAGCACTAGTGCCCCCGTCTGGACCCCCGTCCCTGAAAACTTTGCTCCACGGATTCCTGATTTCATTCCACAATCAGGAATCCAATTTGAGACTGCCAACCTCCGGGAGATAGACTTTTTCAAAGTCTTTTTCTCGGAGTCAATCGTCAGTCTCATGGTGGAGCAAACAAATTTGTACGCCCTGCAATTTTTTGCCCAAAACCCAAGTTCATAATTTTCTACTTGGAATCCCGTTGACTCTGTAGAAATGATGAAATATTGGGGACTGGTCCTTCACATGGGAATTGTGAAGAAACCAGAAATTCGCCAATACTGGAGTACTGATATTTTATATCAAACTCCAATATTTGGCATGGTTATGAATCGCAAACGTTTTGAGGCGATTCATAAATTTCTCCACTTTAGGGACAATACGGACATCCTTCCTCGCGATGACCCGAATTTTGATAGACTGTTCAAAATTCGGCCGGTCATCGAACACTTCAGCAACAAGTTTGCTGAAGTGTACATTCCCCAAAGGGAAATTTGTGTGGATGAATCCCTCATCCACTTCAAAGGGAGGCTTCAGTTCCGTCAGTACCTGCCAAGCAAAAGGGCGAGGTACGGGATAAAACTCTACAAGATCTGTGAGAGTACCTCAGGGTACACTCTCAGCTTTAGAGTTTATCAAGGGAAGGACAGCAGTATCCAGCCCCCAGATTGTCCACCTGCTCTGGGGGTGAGTGGGAAAATAGTGTGGGATTTGGTCCACCCACTGCTTGATAAAGGTTACCATCTGTACGTTGATAACTTTTATACAAGCATCCCACTCTTTCAATCCCTCTCTGCCAGAGCTACCGTCGCTTGCGGTACTGTGCGCAGAAACAAGAGGGGTCTCCCTTTGTCACTAATTGAGCAGGTTCTCCCAAAGGGTGAGAGCCGGGCCCAATGTAGTGGCAACATGCTTGCGGTCAAGTTCAAAGACAAAAGGGACGTCTTTTTCTTGACAACAATCCATGGTCCCGGCACCACGCCAGCACTGTTCGAGGTACCCCAGCACAGGTCCACAAACCGGACTGTGCGCTGGGGTACAACAAACACATGGGGGGAGTTGATCTTTCTGATCAAGTCCTCCAGCCCTATAGTGCCATGCGGAAAACAAAGGTGTGGTATAAAAAACTGGCTGTGCACATCGTACAAATGGCACTGTATAACGCATACGTGCTATCACGATGTGCAGGCCAGACCAACAACACCTTCCTTCAGTTCCAGGAGGCGGTGATAAAGGCCCTGATTGGAGGCGTGGAAGGAGCGGGCCCCAGCACCCCTGGAACTCAAGGCTCCCGTATGGTACCGGTGCAACATTTTCCCTGTGAGGGGAGAGCAAAAAAAAGGTGCCGGGTGTGCTATAAAAGGGGGATAAGAAGGGAAACTCGTTTCCAATGTGAAACGTGTCCCGACAAACCTGGACTGTGTTTGAATGAATGCTTCAGAATTCATCACACGTCCGTGGACTAGCCACATCCTGATATTCCACTACAGAACTCACCCACACCAGGCTGATATACACAACACCACACACACACACCAACCTGACGTACACTACACCACACCCCAACCTGACATACACACCAACCTGACGTAGTGTGTCAGATTGGTGTGTGTGGCGTAGTGTACATCAGGTTGGTGTGTGGTGTGGTATAGTGTACGTCAGGTTGGTGTGTGTGTGTGGTGTACACTACACCACACACACCTACCTGACGTACACTACACCACACCCCAACCTGACATACACTACACCACACACACCAACCTGACGTAGTGTGTCAGATTGGCGTGTGTTGCGTAGTGTACATCAGGTTGGTGTGTGGTGTGGTATAGTGTACGTCAGGTTGGTGTGTGTGTGTGGTGTACACTACACCACACACACCTACCTGACGTACACTACACCACACACCAACCTAACATACACTACACAACCCAACCTGACGTAGTGTCAGGGTGTGTATGGCGTAGTGTACGTCAGTTTGGTGTGGTGTGGTATAGTGTACGTCAGGTGTGTGTGTGTGTGTGTGGTGAATACTACACCACACACACACCAACCTGACATACACTACATACCTTCCATACACAACATAGTGTCCGCTAACGATTGGAGCTAATTTTTCATTCAAAAAGTGAAATGGCGCACCTTCCTTTCCGAGCTTTGCCGTGCGCCCAAACAGTGGTTTACCCCCACATGTGAGGTATCGGTGTACTCAGGAGATATTGCCCAACAAATTTTAGCATCCATTTTACCCTGATGCCTATGTGAAAATGAAAAAAATTGAGGCTAAAATAAAAATTTTGTGAAAAAAAAGTACTTTTTCATTTTTATGGATCAATTTGTGAAGCACCTGGGGGTTCAAAGTGCTCAATATGCATCTAGATAAGTTCCTTGGGTGGTCTAGTTTCCAAAATGGGGTCATATGTGGGGGAGCTCCAATGTTTAGGCACACGGCGGCTCTCCAAACGTGACATGGTGTCCGCTAAAGATTGGAGTTATTTTTTCATTCAAAAAGTCAAATGGCGCTCCTTCCCTTCCGAGCCTTGCCGTGCGCCCAAACAGTGGTTTACGCCTACATGTGAGGTATCGGTGTACTCAGGAGATATTGCCCAACAAATTTTAGCATCCATTTTACCCTGATGCCCATGTGAAAATGAAAAAAATTGAGGCTAAAATAAAAATTTTGTAAAAAAAAAGTACTTTTTCATTTTTATGGATCAATTTGTGAAGCACTTGGGGGTTCAAAGTGCTCAATATGCATCTAGATAAGTTCCTTGGGTGGTCTAGTTTCCAAAATGGGGTCATATGTGGGGGAGCTCCAATGTTTAGGCACACGGCGGCTCTCCAAACGTGACATGGTGTCCGCTAAAGATTGGAGTTATTTTTTCATTCAAAAAGTCAAATGGCGCTCCTTCCCTTCCGAGCCTTGCCGTGCGCCCAAACAGTGGTTTACGCCTACATGTGAGGTATCGGTGTACTCAGGAGATATTGCCCAACAAATTTTAGCATCCATTTTACCCTGATGCCCATGTGAAAATGAAAAAAATTGAGGCTAAAATAAAAATTTTGTGAAAAAAAGTACTTTTTCATTTTTATGGATCAATTTGTGAAGCACCTGGGGGTTCAAAGTGCTCAATGTGCATCTAGATAAGTTCCTTGGGTGGTCTAGTTTCCAAAATGGGTTCATATGTGGGGGAGCTCCAATGTTTAGGCACACGGCGGCTCTCCAAACGTGACATGGTGTCCGCTAAAGATTGGAGCTATTCAAAAAGTCAAATGGCGCTCCTTCCCTTCCGAGCCTTGCCGTGCGCCTAAACAGTGGTTTACGCCTACATGTGAGGTATCGGTGTACTCAGGAGATATTGCCCAACAAATTTTAGCATCCATTTTACCCTGATGCCCATGTGAAAATTAAAAAAATTGAGGCTAAAATAAAAATTTTGTGAAAAAAAAGTACTTTTTCATTTTTATGGATCAATTTGTGAAGCACCTGGGGGTTCAAAGTGCTCAATATGCATCTAGATAAGTTCCTTGGGTAGTCTAGTTTCCAAAATGGGGTCATATGTGGGGGGGCTCCAATGTTTAGGCACACGGCGGCTCTCCAAACGTGACATGGTGTCCGCTAAAGATTGGAGCTATTTTTTCATTCAAAAAGTCAAATGGCGCTCCTTCCCTTCCGAGCCTTGCCGTGCGCCTAAACAGTGGTTTACGCCTACATGTGAGGTACCGGTGTACTCAGGAGATATTGCCCAACAAATTTTAGCATCCATTTTACCCTGATGCCCATGTGAAAATGAAAAAAATTGAGGCTAAAATAAAATTTTTGTGAAAAAAAAGTACTTTTTCATTTTTATGGATCAATTTGTGAAGCACCTGGGGGTTCAAAGTGCTCAATATGCATCTAGATAAGTTCCTTGGGTGGTCTAGTTTCCAAAATGGGGTCATATGTGGGGGAGCTCCAATGCTTAGGCACACGGCGGCTCTCCAAACGTGACATGGTGTCCGCTAACGATGGAGATAATTTTTCATTCAAAAAGTCAAATGGCGCTCCTTCCCTTCCGAGCCTTAGCATGTGTCCAAACAGTGGTTTACCCCCACATATGAGGTATCGGTGTACTCAGGAGAAATGGCCCAACAAATTTTAGGATCCATTTTATTCTGTTGCCCATGTGAAAATGAAAAAATTGAGGCTAAAAGAATTTTTTTGTGAAAAAAAAGTACTTTTTCATTTTTACGGATCAATTTGTGAAGCACCTGGGGGTTCAAAGTGCTCACTATGCATCTAGATAAGTTCCTTGGGGCGTCTAGTTTCCAAAATGGGGTCACTTGTGGGGGAGCTCCAATTTTTAGGCACATGGGGGCTCTCCAAATGTGACATGGTGTCTGCTAAAGAGTGCAGCCAATTTTTCATTCAAAAAGTCAAATGGCGCTCCTTCCCTTCCAAGCCCTGCCGTGCGCCCAAACAGTGGTTTACCCCCACATATGAGGTATCAGCGTACTCAGGACAAATTGGACAACAACTTTCGTGGTTCAGTTTCTCCTTTTACCATTGGGAAAATAAAAAAATTGTTGCTGAAAGATCATTTTTGTGACTAAAAAGTTAAATGTTCATTTTTTCCTTCCATGTTGCTTCTGCTGCTGTGAAGCACCTGAAGGGTTAATAAACTTCTTGAATGTGGTTTTGAGCACCTTGAGGGGTGCAGTTTTTAGAATGGTGTCACTTTTGGGTATTTTCAGCCATATAGACCCCTCAAACTGACTTCAAATGTGAGGTGGTCCCTAAAAAAAATGGTTTTGTAAATTTCGTTGTAAAAATTAGAAATCACTGGTCAAATTTTAACCCTTATAACTTCCTAGCAAAAAAAAAATTTTGTTTCCAAAATTGTGCTGATGTAAAGTAGACATGTGGAAAATGTTATTTATTAACTATTTTGTGTCACATATCTCTCTGGTTTAACAGAATAAAAATTCAAAATTTGAAAATTGCGAAATTTTCAAAATTTTCACCAAATTTCCAATTTTTTCACACATAAACGCAAAAATTATCGACCTAAATTTACCACTAACATGAAGCCCAATATGTCACGAAAAAACAATCTCGGAACCGCTAGGATCCGTTGAAGCGTTCCTGAGTTATTACCTCATAAAGGGACACTGGTCAGAATTGCAAAAAATGGCAAGGTCTTTAAGGTCAAAATAGGCTGGGTCATGAAGGGGTTAATTTAATAGCTAGAACGGCCAAATTTTGCAAATACACACTACTAACATTAGTAGTGTGGAATATGCAAAAAAAAGGGTGATATGACATGGTTTACTGTATGTAAACCATGTCTCATATCATGTCGGGTTTAGGAAGGAGATAGCAAAAGCCGGTAATTGAATTACCGGCTTTAAAGCTATCTAGCGCTGTATCAAGTAATAATATATATACATATATGTGTCTCACTGACATATATATATATACCTATTCTATGTGTACACATTTATTCTACCTATTCTACTGTAAGCTGTCAGTGTGATTTTACTGTACACCGCGCTGAATTGCCGGCTTTTCTCTCTAACACCGCTGCATATTTCTTGCAAGTCACACTGCTGGTCCGTGTGTAATCTGTATTTTTCTGGCTTCCATAGACTTTCATTGGCGTTTTATTTGCGTAATACGGTGACAAACGCAGCATGCTGCGATTTTCTACGGCCGTAGAAAGCCGTATAATACTGATCAGTAAAATACGGCAGATAGGAGCAGGGGCATAGAGAATAATTGGGACGTTTGTAAGGCGTGTTTTACGGACGTATTTTCTGCACTCATGCGTCCGTAAAACTCGCTAGTGTGACTCCAGCCTTACATTATGGCTAAGGAGCGGCCCAACATTGAACTGGATGAACCAGTTGCACACCCACTGCCTGATTACCAGCATCACCCGCTGTGGTCAACAGCTGAAGTTGGCCAAATGTGGGACCAATTTGCTGACTTTTTTGATTCGGATATTGGACGTGTGTCATGGCAGGACAATGTTGTGTAAATGTCCTGTTGTTCTTTTATCTGTATCAGTTATTTTCTTACATGTTACTAATGTTTCTTGTTAATAAACTTTTTTTGGTGTCTTGACCGTGTCTCATATGTATTTCCTCTATAAACCGAGGTTGTCTTCACACTAGCAGTATTTGTTCTGTATTTATTATCAGTATTTGTAATCCAAAACCAGGAGTGGGTGATAAAGGCTGAGGTGCTAGATATGTTAATATTATACTTTTCCTCTAATTGTTCCATTCCTTGTTTTGGCTTACAAATACTAATATAAAATACAGACCACATACTACTAGTGTGATGGCAGCCATGTTGTTTTAGTGATAAGGTTGTTGACGTCATTGTATCCTGATTCTGTTCTGCTATGCAGTATCCATTGGACACAGACTGAAGAGACAATGGCTGTCATACAAAACAGATCTATACTCATCAAGTCAGGTGTCAGAAATAATGAATTCATGATGCACATATAACAGTCTCATGAATTAACTATTTCTAACACATGTACAGGTGAGCATAGATATGCCGTGTATGACCGCCATCGTCCCTTCAGTTTGTGTGAAATAGATTATGTATACAGAAGAGAAAAAAGAGGCTATACAATGCACTTCTCTACTCACCAGGACAGGCGTCCCAACTAATGAGTTTTTGGACACCTTACCTGTAGAGTATAGTTTTGCATTGTATTGCCACCATTTTCTCTTCAGTCTGCAACACTAGTCACAGACTAAGCAGAATGAAGAGATTAAGGAGAAAATACAAGTATAAATTTTTTGGTCCACCACATAGCTCTATACTAAAGACACACAAAGTCTTGTACTTGCTAACTACTGGAGCTATGATGTGGCCAAAAAATAAAGTGTGCGTCACAGTGTTTTATTTGGCGCACAGTGTGTGTTGCCGGCGGCGAAAGACACAATGAACCAAACATGATTGGGGGCAAAAAACTTGTATTTATTTTTTAACAACCAAAATATTTATTTAACTGCGTCTGCTTGGGGTTGAGTGATGGGGGGGGGGGGGGGGGGGTGCAGCAGTGAGGCCTGGCTAAGTGTGGACGACGCAGGGGTGGCAGGAGAAGGGGCAATGAAACTTGTGGGGTCTGGTAGTTCGGGGATAGGGCTCGACACATGAGAGGCCTGAGACGCACTGGAAGGGTGAGACAAACCTGACATAACAGACACACTGGGAGGTGAGGGGGGAGGAATACTAAGAGTCCGTTTTTTTTCTCCCTTTCTGGGATCGCCGGATTCTGGTAAGCCTTGGTGGGCTCATATGTCGTGGCATGGTCGTGGTTGATGACCCGTCAAGGTCCGGCTGCACTGTGCCAGAGTCCATAGTGCTCGTAGAGCGTGCAGCCATGCCAGAGTCCATAGCGCTTGTAGAGCGGAAGGCCATGCCAGGGTCCTGCTGCTGCATCGTGGTGGAGGAGGTACGGAAGGCCATGCCAGGGTCCAGCTGCTGCAATCGTGGTGGAGGCAGTACAGAAGGCCATGCCGGGGTCCTGCTGCTGCATCGTGGTGGAGACGGTACGGAAGGCCATGCCAGGGTCCTGCTGCTGCATCGTGGTGGAGGCAGTACGGAAGGCCATGCCAGGGTCCTGCTGCTGCATCGTGGTGTCAGTGGAGGAGGTCCAAGCAGGAGCAGCGGTTGTCATGGTAGTGGCGGTGGGCTGTCCTACAGCACTCGGCATGGTGGTGGTGCTGTACTGGTGTCCGGCAGTGCTAGGAATAGAGGTGGCCATGAAATAGTATGCAGCAGAAGTCAGCATTGAGGTTAATCGTGACAGTGAGGGCACAGGTGGATATGCCGACACTGCTGAAAGTACCGACTCTGCTCCATAGCCTGCACGTAAGCAGCATTGCAGGCCTGCATGACACTAAGCTGGAGATCAGGAGTAAGGTGTTCTGACATGCCCTGCTCAATTTAGTTAAATAAATGATGTGCTGGCCTCTGGAGGTCGGCTTTTACTTGGTCAAGGCTTTTGGTGACCTCCTGGATACGTGTATTCATGTGGCTAAGGGAAATATCCATTCGGTCACCCAAAGCCTTGAGTCCTTCATGAAAAACCGAGCTCAAGTACAAAAACTTGGGCATGAGGGACCTGTCTGATGCCCTCTGCCGCTGCCTGGAGGAGCCCCCAAAAAAAGGGGCACAGGCAGAGTACTGGGAAAGGGGAAGACCTGATGGACCAGCTTCCTGGTCTCCAGTTTGTGTGGCAGGCCCACTTGCTGCAGCGCTGCTGGATGGCTGAGAGGGGTCTGTGGTTGTCTGATGAAGGACCGCTCCAGAAACTAGGCCAACAGTGCTGCTCCATGTGCTGTGAAAAAAGGGAAAAAAATTAATAACAAAAATTAACCAGACACCAACTCCTGTGGAATAGAAACATACAGATTATGGCAATACAACACAACTAGTGTTGAGCATTCCGATACCGCAAGTATCGGGTATCGGCCGATACTTGCGGTATCGGAATTTCGATACCGAGATCCGATACTTTTGTGGTATCGGGTATCGGTATCGGATACATAGAGATGTGTAAAATAAAGAATTAAAATAAAAAATATTGATATATTTACCTCTCCGGCGGCCCCTGGACTCAGCGCGGGTAACCGGCAGGCTTCGTTGTTCAAAATCAGCGCTTTTAGGACCTGAGAATCACGTCCCGGCTTCTGATTGGTCGCGGGCCGCCCATGTGACCGCCACGCGACCAATCACAAGCCGCGACGTCACCGCAAGCTATTAACGCGCTCATTTTTAAAAATGAGCGCGTTAATGGCTTTCAAAGACGTAGCGGCTTGTGATTGGTCGCGGCCACGCAACCAATCACAAGCCGCGACGTCATCGCAAGCTATTAACGCGCTCATTTTTAAAAATGAGCGCGGTAATGACTTTCAAAGACGTAGCGGCTTGTGATTGGTCGCGGCCACGCGACCAATCACAAGCCGCGACGTCACCGCAAGCTATTAACGCGCTCATTTTTAAAAATGAGCGCGTTAATGACTTTCAAAGACGTAGCGGCTTGTGATTGGTCGCGGCCACGCGACCAATCACAAGCCGCGACGTCACCGCAAGTTATTAACGCGCTCATTTTTAAAAATGAGCGCGTTAATGACTTTCAAAGACGTAGCGGCTTGTGATTGGTCGCGGCCACGCGACCAATCACAAGCCGCGACGTCACCGCAAGCTATTAACGCGCTCATTTTTAAAAATGAGCGCGTTAATGGCTTTCAAAGACGTAGCGGCTTGTGATTGGTCGCGGCCACGCGACCAATCACAAGCCGCTACGTCTTTGAAAGTCATTAACACGCTCATTTTTAAAAATGAGCGCGTTAATAGCTTGCGGTGACGTCACGGCTTGTGATTGGTCGCGTGGCCGCGACCAATCACAAGCCGCTACGTCTTTGAAAGTCATTACCGCGCTCATTTTTAAAAATGAGCGCGTTAATAGCTTGCGGTGACGTCGCGGCTTGTGATTGGTCGCGTGGCCGCGACCAATCACAAGCCGCTACGTCTTTGAAAGCCATTAACGCGCTCATTTTTAAAAATGAGCGCGTTAATAGCTTGCGGTGACGTCGCGGCTTGTGATTGGTCGCGTGGCCGCGACCAATCACAAGCCGCTATGTCTTTGAAAGCCATTAACGCGCTCATTTTTAAAAATGAGCGCGTTAATAGCTTGCGGTGACGTCGCGGCTTGTGATTGGTCGCGTGGCGGTCACATGGGCGGCCCGCGACCAATCAGAAGCCGGGACGTGATTCTCAGGTCCTAAAAGCGCTGATTTTGAACAACGAAGCCTGCCGGTTACCCGCGCTGAGTTCAGGGGCCGCCGGAGAGGTAAATATATCAATATTTTTTATTTTAATTCTTTATTTTACACATCCCTATGGATCCCAGGGCCTGAAGGAGAGTTTCCTCTCCTTCAGACCCTGGGAACCATGAGAATACCTTCCGATACTTGATGTCCCATTGACTTGTATTGGTATCGGATATCGGTATCGGCGATATCCGATATTTTTCGGGTATCGGCCGATACTATCCGATACCGATACTTTCAAGTATCGGACGGTATCGCTCAACACTAAACACAACCTAATGCACGGGAGAAATACTTATGTTCTCTGGGCAAGGCCCGGTCTTAAAAATGCCAGAACGCAATGGTATTTGTACTTTCGGATCCTTGCTCCTGAACCACTGGAAACACGGCTCTCCTGATGTAGGTCCTTGTTGAAGCGGTCCTTCATCAAACGCCAAGGTGTTTTGACTTTGAGCACTGTTGAAAAAAAAAAATTATGGTTAGACAATGTACTTTTGGCCGTGCTCACACAACTGTGTGTGATGAGAGAAACTCTGGAGAGTTTCTTTCATCACACACAGTTGTGTGAGCACGGCCAAGGTCTCTGCTGCTTCACACTGCATTCTAATACTTACAAAATGCACTTTGGACCCGAGTTGGGGTGTTGTCCCAGCCATCCCACATCGCTTTGGCCACCTCATTCCATAGGCGCCGGATCGTCACGTTGTCCGAGTGCTGTGGAACCCGGGTGTCCCACAATGGGACTCGCTCCAGGGAGATGAGGAGGTCATTTTCTATTAGGTCTTCATCCCGTTCTGGAACCTAAAAAATAAATAAAGCCATTAATGTTGGATACATTAACATAAGGAAAAGAAAGAAAACAGAGGATGAGAAATGGCATGAATAAGGAAAGTCAAGATACAAAAGAAGTGCAGAAGACAAATGTAAAGAAAGAGTAAAGTAAAGAAAGGAAGATTCAAGAATACTAAAGTGAGGATACAGTAAACAGTCAGTCTTGTATACGTACACGCTGCCGCCTTGCCACCCGACTGTGAGTCCGCTGCTCCTGCCCAGCCTCTGCTGTAGTAGAATAAGAACTCTAAAAAAAGGAAAAAAAATTGTCATATGTGTAGATGTGACAGTGAACACTTACCAATCTGACGAGGTGAATACTCACTTCACTGACATGATCAGCTTCAGAAGGCCCAGGACATTGCTCCTCATCAGAAGAAGAAGACATTCTGATGCATGTAGAAAGAAAGAAATGGAAGATATTAGGACATGTAGAGACAGAAAATAGAAAATGCAGGCATTGGCTTTGGTATACTCACATTGTTCAGAGTCTTTTTTCCTCCAAGTTGCTTTCCTCTGTGTGGTCTGCTGTGTAGTGACCTGGCAATGCCCACTCCCTCACTTTATCACCTTGTATGTGGGGGGTGGCTAATCAGTATCTAGACATGTTTTTCCCTGGTTCAACGCATGCGTTTACAAACGCAAGCAAACGCATGTGCTGGCGGCAACATGCGTTCACATAGACAGCAATGTGTTTTTTCTGCGCATTTGTGCTGCTAACAACCGCATATGTTTCTAGGCGGCTTATTGACGCCTACAAAATTACTACATGTAGCGTTCATCGCGCCAAACCGCAGACGACGAAACGACTCATGCGTCATCAAGCGCGGCCAAACGCAATCAAACGCAGACACTTGCATTTATAATGTTAAATATAGGAATACACAACGCATGCGGATTACTGCGGATGAAACGCTGCGGACACAACCGCAAATGTGAAACCGGCCTATTTCAGGTGAGTAATGATGAGCGAATAGCATTGTTGTTTGGGTCTCCCTGAGCACGCTCAGGTGATCTCCGAGTATTTGTAAGTGCTCGGAGATTTAGTTTTCGTCACCTCAGCTGCATGATTTACAGCTGTTGGACATCCTGAATACATTCCAATACATACAGGCATACAGGCATTCCTCACATGTCTTCAGCCTGTCTAGAAGCAGTAAATCATGTAGCTGCGCCATGATTGCCCGCCGCCATCAGGGCATAACTGCCCTGACTGGCGTATGGGCCCGGTGGGCAGAGGGGACCCGCATCAGGCTCCGTCTCATCTGCTCACTGGGCCCCTACCGGCGCTGCGGCAGTTAAATAGTCAATAGTTAACAGCCACCAGCCAATCGGAGGCTGGCAGCTGACATCAGCCGCAGCGCGCACGTCACCGGTGTCTGATGTCATTGTCAGTCTTCGGCGAGTGCGCGCTTCAGCTGCGAGGAGAGAGCTTCGCCGAAGGAGCGCGGACAGGTAAGGAGAACTTTTTTTTTTTTTAAATTGCAAACGGCAATCCGGGGGGCCCAGGACGGTATGCTGGACACTGGGGGCAGAGATGCTGGACACACTGGGGCAATATGCTGGAGACACTGGAGGCAATATGCTGGAGACATTGGGGGCAGAGATGCTGGACACACTCTCGGCAATATGCTGGACACACTGGGGGCAATATGCTGGACTCACTGGGGGTAGGACTGGAGACAGATGGGGCAGGAATGGAGACATGGGCAGAAGGCAGATATGGGGCATGATTGGAGACACGGGGCAGAATGAAAGACATGGGGCAGGATTGGAGACAGATCGTGCAGGATCATGGGGCAGGATGGATACGATGGAGACTGATGAGGCAGGATGGGGAGATCATATGGGGCAGGATGGGGAGATCATATGGGGCAGAATGGATACTCATGAGGGCAGAATGGGAGAACATATGGCTGAAGCCAGGAATGAGATACACGGGGCCAGGATGGGGGATATTATTATTACCATAGGGGCTAAATAACTGTGTTATTTCCTGCATAGACAAGTCCTGGCTGGATAAAGTGACGGTGGTCTGTGCTGGATGAAAGTTGAAAGATGAAGGACTTCACCTAGAGCCATCACTGGTGAGTCAGTGTTACCTATACACTGACACTATACACTGTACACTATATACAGAGCTCCTGTGTATAATGTCACCGGTGATCACTGTATTACCTCTACACAGACACTGCATACTAAGTACAGATCTCCTGTGAATACTGGCACTTATGGTGATAGTATTTTTTTTTCTTCCTAACTGAAGGGTAAATTAACTAGATCAATGGATGTTTGACAGGTTATAGTTTCACACAGCAACTATTTTTCTGTAATAATCTGGTTCAGGTATATGATGACCCCGTCGCATGACCCCGTCACATGACCGGGGGGCCCACAGTGTCTGAACAGCGCAGGGCCCTGGCTTTCCTTAATCCACCCCTGAGTATACTCACTCATCACTGCAGGAGAGTAGGGGTAGGCTTCACCAGCAGCGCAGAGTGTTTCAGGGGAGCGGTGTGCTGATCTTGCTGGAGGGGCAGGCTTCACCAGCAGCACAGAGTGTTGACCCAAGCACATTTTCTGCATTACGGGTTCTGCAGAATCTCATGTTCCTTGCATGCAAACACAGGTGTCTGGGGGGACGCCGTGCAGTAATGTTGAGCACCAGCATTTAGCAGCCCCCAGTTCTCGTGACTTATCTGGCTCATCTGGAGCATATTACAGTCACATCACATAATTTTTACTCAATTTGACGTATCCTAAGCGGGGAGCGGCTCATCACCTTGTCAATCTTCTGGATGGAAAGAAGAAAGTACAGGAGCGATATGGTCAGACGGCGAGATACAGACAAAACCTGAACTGGACCCTGCAGTGTGTGAACCCAGAGCATCAATGACGACTAATACCGGGGTTGCTCTGTAGGGTAATCAATATAGCGGAGCCCCCGCATACAGTGCTGGGACAAGCAATTATCAACAAGCTATCCATAACAGTGATATTCACAGTGCCCCCATAATAACAGTGATATCCACGGTGCCCCCATAATAACAGTGATATCCAAAGTGCTCCCCATAATAACAGTGATATCCACAGTGCCTCCCATAATAACAGTGATATCCACAGTGCTCCCCATAATAACAGTGATATCCACGGTGCCCCCATAATAACAGTGATATCCACAGTGCTCCCCATAATTACAGTGATATCCACTGTGCTCCCCATAACATCAGTGATACCCACAGTGCCCCCATAATAACAGTGATATCCACAGTGCCCCCATAATAACAGTGATATCCACAGTGTCCCCCATTAAAATGGTGATATCCACAGTACCCCCACCATAATAACAGTGATATCCACAGTGCTCCCCATAATAACAGTGAAATCCACAGTGCTCCCCATAATAACAGTGATATCCACAGTGCCCCCATAATAACATTGATATTCACAGCGCCCCCATAACAACAGTGATATCCACTGTGCTCGCCATACTAACAGTGATATCCACAGTACCCCCACAATAATAACAGCGATATCCACAGTGCCCCCATAATAACAGTGATATCCACAGCTCTCCCCATAATAACAGTGATATCTACAGTGCTTCCCATAGTAACAGTGATATCCACAGTGTCCCCATTAAAATGGTGACATCCACAGTGCCCCCACAATAATAATAGCGATATCCACAGTGCCCCCATAATAACAGTGACATCCACAGTGCCCCATAGTAACAGCTACATCCACAGTGCCCCCATAATAACAGTGATATCCACAGTGACCCTATAATAATGGCGACATCCAGAGTGCCCCCATAATAACAATGATATCCACAGTGAGCCCATAATAACAATGATATCCACAGTGCCCCCATAATAAGTAATACCCACAGTGTTGTGAATTCTGTGGCTGAGTTCACTTCTGTGGTCACAAGTGGTATTGCAGTCTCTGGGCTTCCTCCCTCAGGTGTTTTGGTGAGCTCGTTGGCTGCCTTGCTATTTAGCTCCACCTGAGTCTGTCTTCCTTGCTCCTTGTCAATGTTCCAGTGTTGGATCTGAGCTATTCTCATCTTTCCTTGGGCCTGCTGCTCTGCTAGATAAGTGCTTCTAGTTTGTTTTCTGTTTTTTCTGTCCAGCTTGCTATTCACTTTTGCTGGAAGCTCTGAGAAGCAAAGGGGTGCACCGCCGTGCTGTTAGTTCGGCACGGTGGGTCTTTTTGCCCCTTTGCGTGGTTTTCGTTTTAGGGTTTTTTGTAGACTGCATAGTTCTCTTTGCTATCCTCGCTCTGTCTAGAATATCGGGCCTCACTTTGCTGAATCTATTTCATTCCTACGTTTGTCTTTTCATCTTGCTAACAGTCATTATATGTGGGGGGCTGCCTATTCCTTTGGGGTATTTCTCTGAGGTAAGTCAGGCTTGTATTTCTATCTTCAGGCTAGTCAGCTCCTCAGGCAGTGCCGAGTTGCATAGGTAGTTGTTAGGCGCAATCCACTGCTGCTTATAGTTGTGTGAGGATAGATCAGGTACTGCAGTCTACAGAGATTCCACGTCTCAGAGCTCGTCCTATTGTTTTTGGTTATTGCCAGATCTCTGTATGTGCGCTGATTACTGCACGCTGTGTTGCCTGATTGCCAGCCATAACAGTACAAGGAGCCACACCAATGATTCCCAATAGAGGGAAAAAAGAAATCCTGACATCATTTTTTTTTCTTAGCTCTGTCTTCAGTCTTTTTTTTCCCCTAGACATTAGAGTGCTTCAGGACACAGCTGTGGACATGGATATTCAGGCTCTGTGCTCCTCAATGGATAATCTCGTTGTAAATGTACAAAAGATTCAAGATACTATTGATCAGAAATCGATGCTAGAACCAAGAATTCCGATTCCTGATTTGTTTTTTGGTGACAGAACTAAGTTCCTGAGCTTCAGAAATAATTGTAAGCTATTTTTGGCCTTGAAACCTCATTCTTCTGGTAATCCTATTCAACAGGTTTTGATTATTATTTCTTTTTTGCGCGGCGACCCACAGGACTGGGCGTTTTCTCTTGCACCAGGAGATTCTGCATTGAGTAATGTTGATGCATTTTTCCTGGCGCTCGGATTGCTTTACGATGAGCCTAATTCAGTGGATCAGGCTGAGAAAAATCTGCTGGCTTTATGCCAGGGTCAGGATGATGTAGAAGTATATTGTCAGAAATTTAGGAAATGGTCAGTACTCACTCTGTGGAATGAATCTGCACTAGCGGCTTTGTTCAGAAAGGGTCTCTCTGAAGCTCTTAAGGATGTAATGGTGGGATTTCCTATGCCTGCTGGTTTGAATGAGTCTATGTCCTTGGCCATTCAGATCGGTCGTCGCTTGCGCGAGCGTAAATCTGTGCACCATCTGGCGGTACTGCCTGAGAGTAAACCTGAGCCTATGCAGTGCGACAGGACTATGACTAAAGTAGAACGGCAAGAACACAGACGTCTGAACAGACTGTGTTTCTATTGTGGTGATTCTACTCATGCTATTTCTAATTGTCCTAAACGCACTAGGCGGTTCGATAGCTCTGCCGTTATTGGTACTGTACAGTCCAAATTCCTTTTGTCCATTACCTTAATGTGCTCTTTGTCATCGTATTCTGTCATGGCGTTTGTGGATTCAGGCGCTGCCCTGAATCTGATGGATTTGGATTATGCTAAACGTTGTGGATTTTTCTTGGAGCCTTTGCGGTGTCCTATTCCGTTGAGAGGAATTGATGCTACACCTTTGGCCAAGAATAAGCCTCAGTACTGGGCCCAGCTGACCATGTGCATGGCTCCTGCACATCAGGAAGTTATTCGCTTTCTGGTACTGCATAATTTGCACGATGTGGTCGTGTTGGGGTTGCCATGGCTACAAACCCATAATCCAGTATTGGATTGGAACTCTATGTCGGTAACCAGCTGGGGTTGTCAGGGAGTACATGGTGATGTTCCATTTTTGTCTATTTCATCATCCATTCCTTCTGACATCCCAGAGTTCTTGTCGGACTTTCAGGATGTATTTGAAGAGTCCAAGTCTGATGCCCTACCTCCGCATAGGAATTGTGATTGTGCTATCGATTTGATTCCTGGTGGTAAATTCCCTAAGGGTCGTTTATTTAATTTGTCCGTACCTGAACACACCGCTATGCGCAGTTATGTGAAGGAGTCCCTGGAGAAGGGACATATTCGCCCATCGTCGTCACCATTGGGAGCGGGGTTCTTTTTTGTAGCCAAGAAGGATGGTTCGCTAAGACCGTGTATTGATTACCGCCTTCTTAATAAGATCACTGTTAAGTTTCAGTATCCCTTGCCATTGATTTCTGACTTGTTTGCTCGGATTAAGGGGGCTAGTTGGTTTACTAAGATTGATCTTCGTGGTGCGTATAATCTGGTGAGAATCAGGCAGGGAGATGAATGGAAAACGGCATTTAATACGCCCGAGGGTCATTTTGAGTATCTGGTGATGCCGTTCGGACTTGCCAATGCTCCATCTGTTTTTCAGTCTTTTATGCATGACATTTTCCGTGAGTATCTGGATAAATTCTTGATTGTTTACTTGGATGACATTTTGATCTTCTCAGATGATTGGGAGTCTCATGTGAAGCAAGTCAGAATGGTTTTCCAGGTACTGCGTGCTAATTCCTTGTTCGTGAAGGGATCAAAGTGTCTCTTCGGTGTGCAGAAAGTTTCATTTTTGGGGTTCATCTTTTCCCCTTCTACTATCGAGATGGATCCGGTTAAGGTTCAGGCCATCCAGGATTGGACTCAGCCGACATCTCTAAAAAGTCTGCAGAAATTCCTGGGCTTTGCTAATTTTTATCGTCGCTTCATCTGTAATTTTTCTAGCATTGCCAGACCATTGACCGATTTGACCAAGAAGGGTGCTGATTTGGTTAATTGGTCTTCTGTTGCCGTGGAAGCTTTTCAGGAGTTGAAGCGTCGTTTTTGCTGTGCCCCTGTGTTGTGTCAACCTGATGTTTCTCTTCCGTTCCAGGTCGAGGTTGATGCTTCTGAGATTGGTGCAGGGGCGGTTTTGTCACAGAGAGGTTCTGGTTGCTCAGTGTTCAAACCATGTGCTTTCTTTTCCAGGAAATTTTCTGCTGCTGAGCGTAATTATGATGTGGGCAACCGAGAGTTGCTGGCCATGAAGTGGGCATTCGAGGAGTGGCGTCATTGGCTTGAGGGTGCTAAGCATCGCGTGGTGGTATTGACTGATCATAAGAACTTGACTTATCTCGAGTCTGCCAAGCGCTTGAATCCTAGACAGGCCCGTTGGTCGTTATTTTTTGCTCGTTTTGATTTTGTGATTTCATACCTTCCGGGCTCTAAAAATGTGAAGGCGGATGCTCTGTCTAGGAGTTTTGTGCCCGACTCTCCGGGGTTATCTGAGCCGGCGAGTATCCTCAGGGAAGGAGTCATTGTGTCTGCCATCTCCCCTGATTTGCGGAGAGTGTTGCAGAAATTTCAGGCTAATAAACCTGATCGTTGTCCGGCCGAGAAACTGTTCGTCCCTGATAGGTGGACTAGTAAAGTTATCTCTGAACTTCATTGTTCGGTGCTGGCCGGTCATCCAGGAATCTTTGGTACCAGGGAGTTGGTTGCTAGATCCTTCTGGTGGCCATCTCTGTCACGGGATGTGCGTGCTTTTGTGCAGTCCTGTGGAATTTGTGCTAGGGCTAAGCCCTGCTGTTCACGTGCCAGTGGGTTGCTTTTGCCCTTGCCGGTCCCGAAGAGGCCTTGGACACATATTTCGATGGATTTCATTTCTGACCTTCCCGTTTCTCAGAAAATGTCGGTCATTTGGGTGGTCTGTGATCGCTTTTCTAAAATGGTCCATCTGGTGCCCTTGGTTAAATTGCCTTCCTCCTCTGATTTGGTGCCTTTGTTCTTCCAGCATGTGGTTCGTTTACATGGCATTCCTGAGAATATTGTTTCTGACAGAGGTTCCCAGTTTGTCTCGAGGTTCTGGCGAGCCTTTTGTGGTAGGATGGGCATTGACCTGTCTTTCTCCTCGGCCTTCCATCCTCAGACTAATGGCCAGACCGAACGAACCAATCAGACCTTGGAAACATATCTGAGATGTTTTGTTTCCGCTGACCAGGATGATTGGGTGTCATTTTTGCCGTTGGCTGAGTTCGCCCTTAATAATCGGGCCAGCTCGGCTACCTTGGTCTCTCCATTTTTCTGCAATTCTGGGTTCCATCCTCGTTTCTCTTCAGGACAGGTTGAGTCTTCGGACTGTCCTGGTGTGGATTCTGTGGTGGACAGGTTGCAGCAGATCTGGACTCAGGTAGTGGACAATTTGACCTTGTCCCAGGAGAAGGCTCAGCTTTTCGCTAATCGCAGACGCCGTGTGGGACCCCGACTTCGTGTTGGGGATTTGGTTTGGTTATCTTCTCGTCATATTCCTATGAAGGTTTCCTCTCCTAAATTTAAACCTCGTTTTATTGGTCCGTATAGGATTTCTGAGATTCTCAATCCGGTGTCTTTTCGTCTGACCCTCCCAGACTCCTTTTCCATACATAATGTATTCCATAGGTCGTTGTTGAGGAGATACGTGGCACCTATGGTTCCATCTGTGGAGCCTCCTGCCCCTGTTTTGGTGGAGGGGGAATTGGAGTATATTGTGGAGAAGATTTTGGATTCTCGTGTCTCTAGACGGAAACTCCAGTATCTGGTCAAATGGAAGGGTTATGCTCAGGAAGATAATTCCTGGGTTTTTGCCTCTGATGTCCATGCCCCAGATCTTGTTCGTGCCTTTCATGTGGCTCATCCTGGTCGGCCTGGGGGTTCTGGTGAGGGTTCGGTGACCCCTCCTCAAGGGGGGGTACTGTTGTGAATTCTGTGGCTGAGTTCACTTCTGTGGTCACAAGTGGTATTGCAGTCTCTGGGCTTCCTCCCTCAGGTGTTTTGGTGAGCTCGTTGGCTGCCTTGCTATTTAGCTCCACCTGAGTCTGTCTTCCTTGCTCCTTGTCAATGTTCCAGTGTTGGATCTGAGCTACTGCATCTTTCCTTGGGCCTGCTGCTCTGCTAGATAAGTGCTTCTAGTTTGTTTTCTGTTTTTTCTGTCCAGCTTGCTATTCACTTTTGCTGGAAGCTCTGAGAAGCAAAGGGGTGCACCGCCGTGCTGTTAGTTCGGCACGGTGGGTCTTTTTGCCCCTTTGCGTGGTTTTCGTTTTAGGGTTTTTTGTAGACTGCATAGTTCTCTTTGCTATCCTCGCTCTGTCTAGAATATCGGGCCTCACTTTGCTGAATCTATTTCATTCCTACGTTTGTCTTTTCATCTTGCTAACAGTCATTATATGTGGGGGGCTGCCTATTCCTTTGGGGTATTTCTCTGAGGTAAGTCAGGCTTGTATTTCTATCTTCAGGCTAGTCAGCTCCTCAGGCAGTGCCGAGTTGCATAGGTAGTTGTTAGGCGCAATCCACTGCTGCTTATAGTTGTGTGAGGATAGATCAGGTACTGCAGTCTACAGAGATTCCACGTCTCAGAGCTCGTCCTATTGTTTTTGGTTATTGCCAGATCTCTGTATGTGCGCTGATTACTGCACGCTGTGTTGCCTGATTGCCAGCCATAACACCACAGTGTCCCCATAATAACAATGAAATCCACAGTGCCCTCATAATAAGTGATATCCGCAGTGTCCCCATAATAAGTGACATCCACAGTACCCCATAGTAACAGTTATATTCACAGTGTCCCCATAATAACAATGAAATCCACAGTGCCCCCATAATAAGTGATATCCACAGTGCCCCTATAATGTCAGTGATATCCACAGTGCCCCCATGTCACGCACAGTTTAGGAAAGAATAAGTGCAACATGAAGGGATGAGGGGAAGGGAGCCCAACACTAGGGAAGGTGGGAATGAGACCCCTAGGCAGATCTAATGTCACTCTGTCTGACCTAAACATCCCTATATAGGTTCTGCACCTATAGCCGAGCAGGAACCTAATCCCTACCTGACCCTGGCAATAAGCCCTGCTTAGGGAAGGACGGGGCTGGTACTAGTCAATCCCCACTACAACTAAAGACATCTGGGATAGACAAACAAGAGGAGCACTTATCTTGAGTAGACTCAGAGAGGTAACACAGACGTCGTCCAGCAGCCCCGAAGAGGAAAATAACCGACTGCTATAGCTCCAAGATTCAACAGGGGAAAATGGAAATATCACCAGCAATTCCCAGAAGCAGACAGGAAGTCTATAAACACCCAGGTCCAGGTGTGTCAATTAGAGCCGGGGGAGGTTGACACTGGGCCAAGAGTCAGAAGGATTTAGAAGGCATCTGCAAAGTTAACCCCAGGGACCTTCTGTAAATTTAAACAACTCGTATATAATTGTCAGAGGGATTATTCATATATGTCTCACAGATATCCACTCTATATTAAAATATAAACCTTTATTAAATCTTAATAAATATAAACAACACACCAAACACCACAAGAAAGAAAACAACCAGGGGCGTGCCTGCCCCTACACTGGCCTAGCTGACCCTGCCTATTTGCGGAGGTTGGCACCCTAAAAACTTGCGCAGTGGCGCCCCCGCTCCTCGACGGCTCACCCTGCTCACCCTATTGGGCCCTGTAGTGGCAGGGGGTGAAGAAGATGGTGAATAGGCAGGTGAGAAAGAAAAGAGGTATGTATATAATATATGTTCTATATAGATGTCTGGACTGGTGTTACTAAATGCAATAGTCGGCTTAACACTTTGGTGGAGATGTTAGATCCTAATTCCAGTTATCCTCAATAGGCTTCGCTAGTATGGCTTGTTGCAATAAATAACTCGACCCTCCGATGAATATGCTAAATACTAGTTGCAGTGTACTTAATAAGCTTGGCTGGTGTGACTTGCTACAATAGCTAGACTAATATTCTGATGACACTCTTAAACTAAAGTTGTAGCTACCTATAGCCATATATTGTCAATACTTCTCCACATAAGAGTACACTTACAAAGAGATATTTCTACAAGTCCTATTGTGTCCACAATATGCAGATAAAGGTAAAGGAAATGCACCCTATTGATCTAAATATACCTCAATTCAAGTGGTATTGATATGTATGCATAGGCCAGGAAAATATACATATATATATATATATATATATATATATAACAATGAAAAAAGAAAAAACACACACCAACCACCCTAAAAACAATATTGAACAGTCTTGGTCAAATGGCAACTAAAGATTTCATGTAGCCATTATGCCCTTTTTCCGATATTTAAGTCTACTATCGACTTTCAGGGCATGTTGCCCATGTATACTCTATACCAATTTCAAGTGAATTAATCGTACCAGGTTACAGTTAATTACTCGACGCGTTTCCCCTCTTAGCCGAGGTTCATCAGGAGGAGGATATAAACAAGGTACTTATCTTAATCACTGCAAATACAGGTCTAAGGTGCGTAGATTCAATACAGTGGTCGGGACAATCCCCTGTCTCGGTATGATGCCATGGACCTTGTGCAGCCAGATGCTGTGCGACTGTCTGCAGCCTCTGACACACCCTTGACACCCCATAACAGTGACATCCACAGTGCTCCCAAAATAACAGTGATATCCACAGTTCCCCCATAATAACAATGATATCCACAGTGCCCCCATAATAACAATGATATTCACAGTGCCCCCATAATAACAGTGATATTCACAGTGCCCCCATAATAACAGTGATATTCACAGTGCCCCCATAATAACAGTGATATTCACAGTGCCCCCATAATAACAGTGATATTCACAGTGCCCCCATAATAACAGTGATATTCACAGTGCCCCCATAATAACAGTGATATCCACAGTTCCCCCAAAATAACAGTGATATCCACAGTTCCCCCATAATAACAGTGATATTCACAGTGCCCCCATAATAACAGTGATATCCACAGTTCCCCCAAAATAACAGTGATATCCACAGTGCCCCATAATAACAGTGATATCCACAGTGCCCCATAATAACAGTGATATCCACAGTGCCCCATAATAACAGTGATATTCACAGTGCCCCCATAATAACAGTGATATTCACAGTGCCCCCATAATAACAGTGATATCCACAGTTCCCCCATAATAACAGTGATATTCACAGTGCCCCCATAATAACAGTGATATTCACAGTGCCCCCATAATAACAGTGATATTCACAGTGCCCCCATAATAACAGTGATATTCACAGTGCCCCCATAATAACAGTGATATTCACAGTGCCCCCATAATAACAGTGATATCCACAGTTCCCCCAAAATAACAGTGATATCCACAGTTCCCCCATAATAACAGTGATATCCACAGTGCCCCATAATAACAGTGATATCCACAGTTCCCCCATAATAACAGTGATATTCACAGTGCCCCCATAATAACAGTGATATTCACAGTGCCCCCATAATAACAGTGATATTCACAGTGCCCCCATAATAACAGTGATATCCACAGTTCCCCCAAAATAACAGTGATATCCACAGTTCCCCCATAATAACAGTGATATTCACAGTGCCCCCATAATAACAGTGATATTCACAGTGCCCCCATAATAACAGTGATATTCACAGTGCCCCCATAATAACAGTGATATCCACAGTTCCCCCATAATAACAGTGATATTCACAGTGCCCCCATAATAACAGTGATATTCACAGTGCCCCCATAATAACAGTGATATTCACAGTGCCCCCATAATAACAGTGATATTCACAGTGCCCCCATAATAACAGTGATATCCACAGTGCCCCCATAATAACAGTGATATTCACAGTGCCCCCATAATAACAGTGATATTCACAGTGCCCCCATAATAACAGTGATATCCACAGTGCCCCCATAATAACAGTGATATTCACAGTGCCCCCTGTAAGACTCATGCTGGTGTGGTAGATGGAGGCAGGTATATCTCGCCCAGGTGTTTGTCCTATGTGAATTAGGCCACTCAGTATCTTCAGGGTGCTAATGGGTTAATGATTGCAGGAATAAAAGATGACCAGCTGGGTGTTTCCAGTGTCTGCCTGGGGCACACAGATTGCCTGCCTGTGTGAGACAAACGTGAGTGAAGAGCTCTGCTCAAGATCTGTATGATGTTAGCTGGGTGGGAGAAGCCCCCCCAGTTGTTGAGATAGCAACGTATTTGTTTAGTTAGTGCCGGACAGGCTAGGATTTATTTTTATGTTTTGTTTTTGTGTTGCTTTCACGTTAATAAATCTGACCTGAGGTCAGCCTGCTCAGAAACCTGCTGTACGCCTCAGATTCAATGCACAAACCACGTGTCCTTTGACCCCAGCAAAGGCGATCCCAGAGTGTTTTGTCACATTGTGGTGGAGAACGCGGGCATACCGTGGCACAGGCGACAGCATGGAAGACGTGGTGAAAGCCTTAGTACAGTCCACTGCCGTACAGCAGCAGGCCACTGCCGCACAGCACGAAGCTAATCGCTTGATGGCCGCACAGCTGAAGGAGTTACTGGACATGACGGTTGCAGACCGCCAACTTCTCCAACAGGTGGCGCAGCGCCTGGTGAGCATGCCTGACGCTGACCCGGAAGCAGAGTCCAGAAGGATCCATGTGAGTCGATACTGGCAAAAGCTGACTGCAGAAGATGACGTCGAGGCATACCTGACAACGTTTGAGCGGACGGCATTGAGAGAGAAGTGGCCGAAGGCACGATGGGCCGATTTGATTGCCCCGTTTCTCTCCGGCGAGGCCCAAAAAGCTTACCATGATTTGGACCCGGAGGTCGCTCAGGACTTTGAGAAGCTGAAAGCTGAGATCCTGGCCCGGCTGGGTGTGACGACGGCTGTCCGTGCACAGAGGGTACATCAGTGGACATACCAGCAAGATAAACCAGCGCGGTCTCAGATGTTCGACCTGATCTACTTGACAAAGAAATGGCTGCAACCCGAGGTACTGACAATACCCGAAATAATCCAGCGGGTTGTCCTGGACAAGTACCTGAGAGTACTACCCCCAGCGCTGAAAAGGTGGGTAAGCCAAGGAAATCCCACGACAGCGGATCAACTTGTGGAGTTGGTCGAGCGTTATTCCGTGGCAGAAGGACTTCCCGACGACACCGCCAAACCCCGGTCTGTGCCTCCTCCTCGTGGAACCGGTAAGACTGTTCCAGGGACCACGGTTAAAGGAAAATCGCTTAAAACTGTGGGGGAGGAGTCCGGGACTGCTCGCACTCCGAGACCAAGAGTATTGGACGGTGGTCTCAGTAGGGGACCTGTTAGGTGTTTCCGCTGCCATGAGAAGGGTCATGTTTCTGCGAACTGTCCTGTTACCGCTGAACCCATGCAGTGGGACGTTATAGACTCTAGAAAACGCATGTCTTTGGTTACACAGCTAGTGAGTGTGAATGCGGGTCAAAATGATACAGTGAAACACCTGTGTGAATTATCTGTTGATGGGAAAAATGTTGTGGCATTACTAGACTCTGGAAGTGTGGTGACTCTGGTGAAAGCTAGTCTAGTGGCACTTCCGTCTGGTCCGTCTGACAAGTTTTCTGTGACGTGTGTGCATGGTGACACCCGCTCGTACTTAACAGCGGTCATATGGATTTCTACTCCCTATGGGTCAGTGCAGCACAAAGTGGGACTCGTTCCCGCATTGTTACATGATGTAATCCTGGGCAGGGATTTTCCCTATTTCTGGCAGTTGTGGGAGAATCAGTTGCTCCTTCACGGTAGCTGTACCCGTGAATCTTCTCCCATGCCATCTGGAGGTCCCGAGACCCTAGAGGAGACCCCACAGGAAGATGTTGCTGGGGAGGTTAGTGAATCTAACCTTCAGTACCCCTTCTCCGTCATGGCGGGGGAAACAGAGGAAACTGAGGAACTTCAGCGAGAGGCGGAGGCAGACAGCCATCCGGCACCCTGCCTGCCAGATTTGGGAGTCCAGGTGGATGACTTCCACAGCGAGCAAATGAAAGATCCTACCCTGACTCCGGCTAGGAAAAATGTAAAAATGATAGATGGGGTACCCGTAGAACTTGACACTAGGCTAGCGTACCCATATATGGTTCTTGAAAATGATTTGCTCTACCAGGTAGAAAAAAAAAAGGGGAAGACACAGTGCAACGGTTAGTGGTACCCAAACCTTATCGGCGGAAGGTACTGGATTTGGCCCACGGACATATAATGGGGGGACATCTGGGGGTACAGAAAACCACAGAAAGGATATTGCATTGTTTTGTGTGGCCTGGAATACATTGTGATGTGCGTAACTATTGTGAGTCCTGTCCAGAGTGCCAAATCGCGGCCCCTAAATCTCAGTTCCGTAGCCCTTTGGTACCCCTTCCTATCATCGGGGTCCCTTTTGAGAGAATTGGGATGGATTTGGTTGGGCCCCTTCCCCGATCCGCACGTGGGCACCAACATATCCTCGTCATCGTGGACTATGCCACTCGTTACCCGGAAGCCGTCCCTTTGCGTAACACAGCTACCAAGACGATCGCCAAGGAATTGGTACAAGTGTTTAGTCGGGTGGGAATTCCAAAACAGATACTCACCGACCAGGGGACTCCCTTTATGTCGAGGGTAATGAAGGAGCTCTGCAGGCTCTTACAAATAGACCCGTTGCGTACGTCTGTCTATCACCCTCAAACAGATGGCCTGGTTGAGCGCTTCAACAAAACCTTAAAACAGATGCTCCGGAAGGCGATAGACAAAGATGGGAAGAACTGGGATTACTTGTTACCCTATTTGCTGTTTGCCATTAGGGAAGTTCCCCAGTCTTCCACAGGATTTTCGCCTTTCGAACTGTTGTACGCCCGTCATCCCCGGGGACTGCTGGACGTCGCAAAAGAAACCTGGGAAGGTCAAGTCACTCCCTTTAAAACGGTGATCGACCATGTAACACAAATGCAGGATCGTATTGCCGCTGTCATGCCCATTGTTAGGGACCATATGTTACAGACCCAGGGAGCCCAGAGGCAAAGTTACGATAGAGGCGCTAAGGTCCGTACATTTGCACCCGGCGATAGGGTGTTGGTCCTAATCCCTACGGTGGATAGTAAATTCCTGGCGAAATGGCAGGGCCCATTTGAGGTCCGAGAAAGAGTTGGTGAAGTGAACTATAAAGTGTACCAGCCGGGTAAGAGAAAACCGGAACAGATTTATCATGTGAATCTGATAAAATCCTGGAAAGACCGCTCTGCCCTAACGGTGGATCTGCCCCGTCCGGTTTGTTCACCTACTATACCAGAGGTGCAGGTTGCTGAGACTCTCTCAGAACGACAAAAATCTGAGGTTAAGCAATTTTTGTTACAGAACCGACAGTTTTTCTCCGAAAAACCTGGCCGGACTAAGTTGGTGAAACATGAGATTGTCACAGAGCCTGGCGTCACTGTTCATGTGAAGCCCTACCGGATTCCGGAAGCCCGCCGTGAAGCCGTCTCCCGGGAAGTGATGGCAATGTTGGACTTAGGAGTCATTGAGGAGTCACACAGCGCCTGGTCCAGTCCAATTGTGTTGATACCTAAACTGGATGGCTCCATCCGGTTTTGTAATGACTTTAGGAAACTGAATGCAGTTTCTAAATTTGATGCGTACCCTATGCCCCGGGTCGATGAGTTGATCGACCGGCTTGGTAAAGCCCGATACATTACGACCCTGGATTTAACAAAGGGGTACTGGCAGATTCCTCTGGCCGAGGCGGCCAGAGAGAAGACGGCATTTGCTACACCGGAAGGTCTGTTCCAGTATGTCTATATGCCGTTTGGACTTCACGGAGCTCCCGCAACGTTCCAGAGATTGATGGATCGAGTCTTGAGGCCTCACAGACAGTACGCTTCTGCCTACCTGGATGACATCGTAATTTACAGCATGGACTGGGAAACTCATCTCCAGAAGGTACAAGCGGTGATTGATGACCTGCGAGATGCAGGTTTAACGGCAAACCCCAAGAAATGCCACATCGGGCTTGAAGAAGCCCGATACTTGGGCTACGTGATTGGCAGAGGAGTGGTTAAACCCCAGATCGACAAAATACAGGCAATTCAGGGCTGGCCACAACCAGTGAACAAGAAACAAGTGCAGGCTTTCCTGGGGATTGCCGGCTATTATCGCCGGTTCATACCCAATTTTGCAGCCATGGCTACTCCCTTGACGGATCTTACCAAGGGGAAGGGTTCCGTCATGGTAAAATGGACCTCAGCTGCTGAAGAGGCCTTCCACAGCCTGAAACGGGCTTTGTGCTCTCAGCCCGTACTAGTGACTCCTGATTTCAGCAGCGAGTTTGTGGTACAAACTGATGCCTCTGATACTGGTGTCGGAGCTGTACTTTCCCAGGTGAGGGACGGAGTCGAACACCCGGTCCTCTATCTCAGTCGGACACTGAATGTACATGAGCAGAGATATGCGGTGGTTGAAAAAGAGTGCCTAGCCATTAAATGGGCTCTCGACTCCCTCAAGTATTACCTGGCTGGTAGGAAGTTTAGGCTGGTCACCGACCATGCCCCTCTCAAGTGGATGCACCTCCACAAGGACCGTAATAGTCGGGTAACCCGGTGGTTCCTTGCCCTGCAGGCTTACTCTTTTACGGTGGAACACCGACCTGGGGTGCAGATGGGGAACGCCGATGCCCTATCCCGAGTGCACTGTTTCAAAAGTGTTCTTGCTCGACCGGAGTGGTCTGAGCAAGGGGGGGGGGATATGTAAGACTCATGCTGGTGTGGTAGATGGAGGCAGGTATATCTCGCCCAGGTGTTTGTCCTATGTGAATTAAGCCACTCAGTATCTTCAGGGTGCTAATGGGTTAATGATTGCAGGAATAAAAGATGACCAGCTGGGTGTTTCCAGTGTCTGCCTGGGGCACACAGATTGCCTGCCTGTGTGAGACAAACGTGAGTGAAGAGCTCTGCTCAAGATCTGTATGATGTTAGCTGGGTGGGAGAAGCCCCCCCAGTTGTTGAGATAGCAACGTATTTGTTTAGTTAGTGCCGGACAGGCTAGGATTTATTTTTATGTTTTGTTTTTGTGTTGCTTTCACGTTAATAAATCTGACCTGAGGTCAGCCTGCTCAGAAACCTGCTGTACGCCTCAGATTCAATGCACAAACCACGTGTCCTTTGACCCCAGCAAAGGCGATCCCAGAGTGTTTTGTCACACCCCATAATAACAGTGATATTCACAGTGCCCCCATAATAACAGTGATATCCACAGTGCCCCCATAATAACAGTGATATTCACAGTGCCCCCATAATAACAGTGATATTCACAGTGCCCCCATAATAACAGTGATATCCACAGTTCCCCCATAATAACAGTGATATTCACAGTGCCCCCATAATAACAGTGATATCCACAGTGCCCCCATAATAACAGTGATATTCACAGTGCCCCCATAATAACAGTGATATTCACAGTGCCCCCATAATAACAGTGATATTCACAGTGCCCCCATAATAACAGTGATATCCACAGTTCCCCCATAATAACAGTGATATTCACAGTGCCCCCATAATAACAGTGATATTCACAGTGCCCCCATAATAACAGTGATATCCACAGTTCCCCCATAATAACAGTGATATTCACTGTGCCCCCATAATAACAGTGATATCCACAGTGCCCCCATAATAACAGTGATATTCACAGTGCCCCCATAATAACAGTGATATTCACAGTGCCCCCATAATAACAGTGATATTCACAGTGCCCCCATAATAACAGTGATATTCACAGTGCCCCCATAATAACAGTGATATCCACAGTTCCCCCATAATAACAGTGATATTCACAGTGCCCCCATAATAACAGTGATATCCACAGTGCCCCCATAATAACAGTGATATTCACAGTGCCCCCATAATAACAGTGATATTCACAGTGCCCCCATAATAACAGTGATATTCACAGTGCCCCCATAATAACAGTGATATCCACAGTGCCCCCATAATAACAGTGATATTCACAGTGCCCCCATAATAACAGTGATATTCACAGTGCCCCCATAATAACAGTGATATTCACAGTGCCCCCATAATAACAGTGATATTCACAGTGCCCCCATAATAACAGTGATATTCACAGTGCCCCCATAATAACAGTGATATCCACAGTTCCCCCATAATAACAGTGATATTCACAGTGCCCCCATAATAACAGTGATATCCACAGTGCCCCCATAATAACAGTGATATTCACAGTGCCCCCATAATAACAGTGATATCCACAGTGCCCCCATAATAACAGTGATATTCACAGTGCCCCCATAATAACAGTGATATTCACAGTGCCCCCATAATAACAGTGACATTCACAGTGCTCTGATAACAGTCACATCCTCAGGGCAGATTGTGGGTACATTGCAGGGTTCGGGCATTATCTGGAACCCAAGCTAATAAATCATTCTACATCTCAGTATCTCTGCTTGTTGTCAGTGGCAAGAGCGACCTTGCTTATATTTTAGGCTTGATCTTATTCCTATCTCAGCTGCTTGCTTGTTACAATGTGTCAGTAGAGGCAATCAGAAGTGATCAGGGCCGGACTGGGACTAAAATTCAGCCCTGGCATTTGAAGTTACACAGGCCCACTTGTACGGTGTTCATTTTAGGACATGGTCACAAATCAAAGTCAAACATCAGAAATACTCTGATACCTCATTCTGATACTTGAGTCTGATACCTGAGTCTGATACCTGAGTCTGATACTTGACTCTGATACCTGACTCTGATACCTGACTCTGATACCTGACTCTGATACTTGACTCTGATACTTGACTCTGATACCTGACTCTGATACCTGACTCTGATACTTGACTCTGATACCTGACTCTGATACCTGACTCTGATACCTGACTCTGATACCTGACTCTGATACCTGACTCTGATACCTGACTCTGATACTTGACTCTGATACCTGACTCTGATACCTGAGTCTGATACCTGACTCTGATACCTGACTCTGATACCTGACTCTGATACCTGACTCTGATACTTGACTCTGATACCTGACTCTGACACCTGAGTCTGATACCTGAGTCTGATACCTGAGTCTGATACCTGAGTCTGATACCTGAGTCTGATACCTGAGTCTGATACCTGAGTCTGATACCTGAGTCTGATACCTGACTCTGATACTTGACTCTGATACTTGACTCTGATACTTGACTCTGATACTTGACTCTGATACATGAAATTAGTAAAATTAGTAAAATTAGCTAAAATTAGTACCTGGGATCACTTGAGCTTGTGGTGCAATGGTAAGGCCCGACGGCTGTAGTGTCTAGACGCAGGATCCGTTTTTTTTCCGCCGGATCGGTTTTATTTTTCTGCCATATCCGTTTTTTTATGCCAGATATGATTTTCTTTACGTCGGATCTGTTTTTTTACGCTGGATCCGGGTGTTTTTACGCCGGATCCGTTTTTTTTTTGCCAGATCCGTTTTTTTTACGCCGGATCTGTTTTTTTTTGCCTGATCAGTTTATTTTTCCGCCGGATCCATTTTTTTCCGCCGGATCTGTTTTCTTCGCCGGATCCATTTTTTTTACGCCTAATCCGTTTTTTTTCGCCGGATCCTTTTTTTCTGCCGGATCTGTTTTTTTTACGCCATATCCATTTTTTTACGCCGGATCCGTTTTTTTTAGCCGGATCCGTTTTTTCTGCCGAATGTTTTTTTACGCCATAGCCATTTTTTACGCCGGATCTGTTTTTTTTAACGCCGGATCCGTTTTTTTTACACCGGATTTTTTTTTCACCGGATCCGTTTTTTTTTGCCTGATCCATTTTTTTACGCCGAATCCGTTTTTTTTCGCCTGATCCATTTTTTTCTTCCGGATCCTTTTTTTTTTACGCCTGATCAGTTTATTTTTGCGCCGGATCCGTTTTTTTACGCCGGATCCGTTTTTCTTCTGCCGGAATAAAAAAAACGGATCCGGCGTAAAAAAGAACAGATCCGGCATAAAAAACATTTTTTTTTACGCCGGATCCGTTTTTTTTCGCCGGCAGAAGAAAAACGGATCCGGCGGAAAAAACGGATCCGGCGTAAAAAAAACGGATCCGGCGTAAAAATAAACGGATCAGGCGTAAAAAAAAAACGGATCCGGAAGAAAAAAATGGATCCGGCAAAAAATCGGATTCGGCGTAAAAAAACGGATCCGGCGAAAAAAAACGGATTCGGCGTAAAAAAAACGGATCTGGCGAAAAAAAACGGATCCGGCAAAAAAAAAACGGATCTGGCGAAAAAAAAACGGATCTAGTGTAAAAAAAAAACGGATCCGGAGTTAAAAAAAACAGATCCGGCGTAAAAAAATGGATATGGCGTTAAAAAACAGATCCGGCAGAAAAAAACGGATCCGGCAAAAAAAAACGGATTCAGCGTAAAAAAAAAC
Organism: Ranitomeya imitator; assembly: GCF_032444005.1. Classification (NCBI taxonomy): domain Eukaryota; kingdom Metazoa; phylum Chordata; class Amphibia; order Anura; family Dendrobatidae; genus Ranitomeya; species Ranitomeya imitator. Next base: position 795,135,790 of record NC_091282.1, on the reverse strand, counting down.
GGATCCGGCGTAAAAAAAACGGATCCGGCAAAAAAAAACATTTTTTTTTACGCCGGATCCGTTTTTTCCGCCGGCAGAAGAAAAACGGATCCGGCGGAAAAAACTGATCCGGCGTAAAAAAAACGGATCCGGCGTAAAAATAAACGGATCAGGTGTAAAAAAAACCCCGATCCGGAAGATAAAAATGGATCCGGCAAAAAAACGGATTTGGAGTAAAAAAAAACGGATCCGGCGAAAAAAAAAGGATTCGGCGTAAAAAAAACGGATCTGGCGAAAAAAACCGGATCCGGCAAAAAAACCCGGATCTGGTGAAAAAAAAAAAGGATCTGGTGTGAAAAAAAAAAGGATCTGGTGTAAAAAAAAAACGGATCCGGAGTTAAAAAAAACGGATCCGGCGTAAAAAAATGGATATGGCGTTAAAAAAACAGATCCGGCAGAAAAAAATGGATCCGGCGAAAAAAAACGGATTCAGCGTAAAAAAAACGGATCCGGCGTAAAAAAAATGGATCCGGCAAAAAAAACGGATCCGGCGTAAAGAAAATGGATCCAGCGAAAAAAAACGGGTTTGGCAGAAAAAAACGGATCTGGCGTAAAAAAAACGGATCCGGCGTAAATAAAATGGATCCGGCAAAAAAAACGGATCCGGCGTAAAGAAAATGGATCCGGCGAAAAAAACGGGTCTGGCAGAAAAAAACGGATCTGGCGTAAAAAAAAACGGATCCGGCAAAAAAAAAAACGGATCTGGCAGAAAAGAAACGGATCTGGCGAAAAAAAACGGATCCGGTGTAAAAAAAACCGGATCCGGCGTAAAAAGAAAAAGAGGATCCGGTGTAAATAACGGATCAGGCAGAAAAAAAACGGAGCCGGCAGACAAAAACGGATCCGGCGGACAAAAACGGATCCGGAAAAAAAAACGGATCCTGAGGAAAAAAAACGGATCCTGCAGAAAAAAACGGATCTGGCGGAAAAAAAACGGATCCGGCCGACAAAAACGGATCCGGCAGAAAAATAAAACCGATCCGGCGGGAAAAAAAGGATCGGCGGAAAAAAACCGGATCCTGCGTCTAGAGGCTACAGCCGTCGGCATTACCATTGCACCACAAGCTCAAGTGATCCCAGGTACTAATTTTAGCTAATTTTACTAATTTCATGTATCAGAATCAAGTATCAGACTCGGGTATCAGAGTCAAGTATCAGAGTCAGGTATCAAAGTCAAGTATCAGAGTCAAGTATCAGTATCAGGTATCAAAGTCAAGTATCAGAGTCAAGTATCAGAGTCAGGTATCAAAGTCAAGTATCAGAGTCAAGTATCAGAGTCAGGTATCAAAGTCAAGTATCAGAGTCGGGTATCAAAGTCAAGTATCAGAGTCAAGTATCAGAGTCAAGTATCAGAATTGAGGTATCAGACAGAGTATTTCTGATGTTTGACTTTGATTTGTGACTTTGATATTTGAAAGTCAGGTATAAGAGTCGAGTATCAGAATGAGGTATCAGACAGAGTATTTCTGATGTTTGACTTTTATTTGTGACCATGTCCTAAAATGAACACCGTACACTTGTCACATGGTGACTGTATAATATCTTTGAACACTTGTAGGCAGGGCCGGTTTTAGGCAAAAATGGGGCCCCAAATGCTAACATATTGCACATCAAACAGAAGTGTTATGGCTGGCAATCAGGCAACACAGCGTGCAGTAATCAGCGCACATACAGAGATCTGGCAATAACCAAAAACAATAGGACGAGCTCTGAGACGTGGAATCTCTGTAGACTGCAGTACCTGATCTATCCTCACACAACTATAAGCAGCAGTGGATTGCGCCTATCACTACCTATGCAACTCGGCACTGCCTGAGGAGCTGACTAGCCTGAAGATAGAAATACAAGCCTGACTTACCTCAGAGAAATACCCCAAAGGAATAGGCAGCCCCCCACATATAATGACTGTTAGCAAGATGAAAAGACAAACGTAGGAATGAAATAGATTCAGCAAAGTGAGGCCCGATATTCTAGACAGAGCGAGGATAGCAAAGAGAACTATGCAGTCTACAAAAAACCCTAAAACGAAAACCACGCAAAGGGGCAAAAAGACCCACCGTGCCGAACTAACAGCACGGCGGTGCACCCCTTTGCTTCTCAGAGCTTCCAGCAAAAGTTAATAGCAAGCTGGACAGAAAAAACAGAAAACAAACTAGAAGCACTTATCTAGCAGAGCAGCAGGCCCAAGGAAAGATGCAGTAGCTCAGATCCAACACTGGAACATTGACAAGGAGCAAGGAAGACAGACTCAGGTGGAGCTAAATAGCAAGGCAGCCAACGAGCTCACCAAAACACCTGAGGGAGGAAGCCCAGAGACTGCAATACCACTTGTGACCACAGAAGTGAACTCAGCCACAGAATTCACAACAGTACCCCCCCTTGAGGAGGGGTCACCGAACCCTCACCAGAACCCCCAGGCCGACCAGGATGAGCCACATGAAAGGCACGGACAAGATCTGGGGCATGGACATCAGAGGCAAAAACCCAGGAATTATCTTCCTGAGCATAACCCTTCCATTTGACCAGATACGGGAGTTTCCATCTAGAGACACGAGAATCCAAAATCTTCTCCACAATATACTCCAATTCCCCCTCCACCAAAACAGGGGCAGGAGGCTCCACAGATGGAACCATAGGTGCCACGTATCTCCTCAACAACGACCTATGGAATACATTATGTATGGAAAAGGAGTCTGGGAGGGTCAGACGAAAAGACACCGGATTGAGAATCTCAGAAATCCTATACGGACCAATAAAACGAGGTTTAAATTTAGGAGAGGAAACCTTCATAGGAATATGACAAGAAGATAACCAAACCAGATCCCCAACACGAAGTCGGGGTCCCACACGGCGTCTGCGATTAGCGAAAAGCTGAGCCTTCTCCTGGGACAAGGTCAAATTGTCCACTACCTGAGTCCAGATCTGCTGCAACCTGTCCACCACAGAATCCACACCAGGACAGTCCGAAGACTCAACCTGTCCTGAAGAGAAACGAGGATGGAACCCAGAATTGCAGAAAAATGGAGAGACCAAGGTAGCCGAGCTGGCCCGATTATTAAGGGCGAACTCAGCCAACGGCAAAAATGACACCCAATCATCCTGGTCAGCGGAAACAAAACATCTCAGATATGTTTCCAAGGTCTGATTGGTTCGTTCGGTCTGGCCATTAGTCTGAGGATGGAAGGCCGAGGAGAAAGATAGGTCAATGCCCATCCTACCACAAAAGGCTCGCCAGAACCTCGAGACAAACTGGGAACCTCTGTCAGAAACAATATTCTCAGGAATGCCATGTAAACGAACCACATGCTGGAAGAACAAAGGCACCAAATCAGAGGAGGAAGGCAATTTAACCAAGGGCACCAGATGGACCATTTTAGAAAAGCGATCACAGACCACCCAAATGACCGACATTTTTTGAGAAACGGGAAGGTCAGAAATGAAATCCATCGAAATATGTGTCCAAGGCCTCTTCGGGACCGGCAAGGGCAAAAGCAACCCACTGGCACGTGAACAGCAGGGCTTAGCCCTAGCACAAATTCCACAGGACTGCACAAAAGCACGCACATCCCGTGACAGAGATGGCCACCAGAAGGATCTAGCAACCAACTCCCTGGTACCAAAGATTCCTGGATGACCGGCCAGCACCGAACAATGAAGTTCAGAGATAACTTTACTAGTCCACCTATCAGGGACGAACAGTTTCTCGGCCGGACAACGATCAGGTTTATTAGCCTGAAATTTCTGCAACACTCTCCGCAAATCAGGGGAGATGGCAGACACAATGACTCCTTCCTTGAGGATACTCGCCGGCTCAGATAACCCCGGAGAGTCGGGCACAAAACTCCTAGACAGAGCATCCGCCTTCACATTTTTAGAGCCCGGAAGGTATGAAATCACAAAATCAAAACGAGCAAAAAATAACGACCAACGGGCCTGTCTAGGATTCAAGCGCTTGGCAGACTCAAGATAAGTAAGGTTCTTATGATCAGTCAAAACCACCACGCGATGCTTAGCACCCTCAAGCCAATGACGCCACTCCTCGAATGCCCACTTCATGGCCAGCAACTCTCGGTTGCCCACATCATAATTACGCTCAGCAGCAGAAAATTTCCTGGAAAAGAAAGCACATGGTTTGAACACTGAGCAACCAGAACCTCTCTGTGACAAAACCGCCCCTGCACCAATCTCAGAAGCATCAACCTCGACCTGGAACGGAAGAGAAACATCAGGTTGACACAACACAGGGGCACAGCAAAAACGACGCTTCAACTCCTGAAAAGCTTCCACGGCAGCAGAAGACCAATTAACCAAATCAGCACCCTTCTTGGTCAAATCGGTCAATGGTCTGGCAATGCTAGAAAAATTACAGATGAAGCGACGATAAAAATTAGCAAAGCCCAGGAATTTCTGCAGACTTTTTAGAGATGTCGGCTGAGTCCAATCCTGAATGGCCTGAACCTTAACCGGATCCATCTCGATAGTAGAAGGGGAAAAGATGAACCCCAAAAATGAAACTTTCTGCACACCGAAGAGACACTTTGATCCCTTCACGAACAAGGAATTAGCACGCAGTACCTGGAAAACCATTCTGACTTGCTTCACATGAGACTCCCAATCATCTGAGAAGATCAAAATGTCATCCAAGTAAACAATCAAGAATTTATCCAGATACTCACGGAAAATGTCATGCATAAAAGACTGAAAAACAGATGGAGCATTGGCAAGTCCGAACGGCATCACCAGATACTCAAAATGACCCTCGGGCGTATTAAATGCCGTTTTCCATTCATCTCCCTGCCTGATTCTCACCAGATTATACGCACCACGAAGATCAATCTTAGTAAACCAACTAGCCCCCTTAATCCGAGCAAACAAGTCAGAAATCAATGGCAAGGGATACTGAAACTTAACAGTGATCTTATTAAGAAGGCGGTAATCAATACACGGTCTTAGCGAACCATCCTTCTTGGCTAGAAAAAAGAACCCTGCTCCCAATGGTGACGACGATGGGCGAATATGTCCCTTCTCCAGGGACTACTTCACATAACTGCGCATAGCGGTGTGTTCAGGTACGGACAAATTAAATAAACGACCTTTAGGGAATTTACTACCAGGAATCAAATCGATAGCACAATCACAATTCCTATGCGGAGGTAGGGCATCAGACTTGGACTCTTCAAATACATCCTGAAAGTCCGACAAGAACTCTGGGATGTCAGAAGGAATGGATGACGAAATAGACAAAAATGGAACATCACCATGTACTCCCTGACAACTCCAGCTGGTTACCGACATAGAGTTCCAATCCAATACTGGATTATGGGTTTGTAGCCATGGCAACCCCAACACGACCACATCATGCAAATTATGCAGTACCAGAAAGCGAATAACTTCCTGATTTGCAGGAGCCATGCACATGGTCAGCTGGGCCCAGTACTGAGGCTTATTCTTGGCCAAAGGTGTAGCATCAATTCCTCTCAACGGAATAGGACACCGCAAAGGCTCCAAGAAAAATCCACAACGTTTAGCATAATCCAAATCCATCAGATTCAGGGCAGCGCCTGAATCCACAAACGCCATGACAGAATACGATGACAAAGAGCACATTAAGGTAATGGACAAAAGGAATTTGGACTGTACAGTACCAATAACGGCAGAGCTATCGAACCGCCTAGTGCGTTTAGGACAATTAGAAATAGCATGAGTAGAATCACCACAATAGAAACACAGTCTGTTCAGACGTCTGTGTTCTTGCCGTTCTGCTTTAGTCATAGTCCTGTCGCACTGCATAGGCTCAGGTTTACTCTCAGACAATACCGCCAGATGGTGCACAGATTTACGCTCGCGCAAGCGACGACCGATCTGAATGGCCAAGGACATAGACTCATTCAAACCAGCAGGCATAGGAAATCCCACCATTACATCCTTAAGAGCTTCAGAGAGACCCTTTCTGAACAAAGCCGCTAGTGCAGATTCATTCCACAGAGTGAGTACTGACCACTTCCTAAATTTCTGACAATATACTTCTACATCATCCTGACCCTGGCATAAAGCCAGCAGATTTTTCTCAGCCTGATCCACTGAATTAGGCTCATCGTAAAGCAATCCCAGCGCCTGGAAAAATGCATCAACATTACTTAATGCAGAATCTCCTGGTGCAAGAGAAAACGCCCAGTCCTGTGGGTCGCCGCGCAAAAAAGAAATAATAATCAAAACCTGTTGAATAGGATTACCAGAAGAATGAGGTTTCAAGGCCAAAAATAGCTTACAATTATTTCTGAAGCTCAGGAACTTAGTTCTGTCACCAAAAAACAAATCAGGAATCGGAATTCTTGGTTCTAGCATCGATTTCTGATCAATAGTATCTTGAATCTTTTGTACATTTACAACGAGATTATCCATTGAGGAGCACAGAGCCTGAATATCCATGTCCACAGCTGTGTCCTGAAGCACTCTAATGTCTAGGGGAAAAAAAAGACTGAAGACAGAGCTAAGAAAAAAAAATGATGTCAGGATTTCTTTTTTCCCTCTATTGAGAATCATTGGTGTGGCTCCTTGTACTGTTATGGCTGGCAATCAGGCAACACAGCGTGCAGTAATCAGCGCACATACAGAGATCTGGCAATAACCAAAAACAATAGGACGAGCTCTGAGACGTGGAATCTCTGTAGACTGCAGTACCTGATCTATCCTCACACAACTATAAGCAGCAGTGGATTGCGCCTATCACTACCTATGCAACTCGGCACTGCCTGAGGAGCTGACTAGCCTGAAGATAGAAATACAAGCCTGACTTACCTCAGAGAAATACCCCAAAGGAATAGGCAGCCCCCCACATATAATGACTGTTAGCAAGATGAAAAGACAAACGTAGGAATGAAATAGATTCAGCAAAGTGAGGCCCGATATTCTAGACAGAGCGAGGATAGCAAAGAGAACTATGCAGTCTACAAAAAACCCTAAAACGAAAACCACGCAAAGGGGCAAAAAGACCCACCGTGCCGAACTAACAGCACGGCGGTGCACCCCTTTGCTTCTCAGAGCTTCCAGCAAAAGTTAATAGCAAGCTGGACAGAAAAAACAGAAAACAAACTAGAAGCACTTATCTAGCAGAGCAGCAGGCCCAAGGAAAGATGCAGTAGCTCAGATCCAACACTGGAACATTGACAAGGAGCAAGGAAGACAGACTCAGGTGGAGCTAAATAGCAAGGCAGCCAACGAGCTCACCAAAACACCTGAGGGAGGAAGCCCAGAGACTGCAATACCACTTGTGACCACAGAAGTGAACTCAGCCACAGAATTCACAACACAGAAGCATTTCGGTTGTATTTATATGCGCTGATCTCAGGCCGCTAAATGAGTTTGATCGACAATACTGAAGTTGTTCAACGCTTGTTTCCCGGCCTCTTTCCACCAGCTGAGGAATAATGATGGGACAGAACGATCACTAATAGATCACTAACAGATCACCATACAGTATCATGTTATCAGCAGCACACCTACAGTTTACACCAGCGATGTGCTGCTGAGAACAATGATTTTTGTTCTAGCAAAAACAATCTGAATATGCAGCATTTTACTTGTTTAGTAAAATACACCCCGTAGTCCTCCATATATTATAATGTGCACCACAGTCCTCCATATAGTATAATACACTCCTCAGTCCTCCATATATTAAAATACACTGCTCAGTCCTCCATATACAGGTCCTTCTCAAAAAATTAGCATATAGTGTTAAATTTCATTATTTACCATAATGTAATGATTACAATTAAACTTTCATATATTATAGATTCATTATCCACCAACTGAAATTTGTCAGGTCTTTTATTGTTTCAATACTGATGATTTTGGCATACAACTCCTGATAACCCAAAAAACCTGTCTCAATAAATTAGCATATTTCACCCATCCAATCAAATAAAAGTGTTTTTTAATAACAAACAAAAAAACCAACAAATAATAATGTTCAGTTATGCACTCAATACTTGGTCGGGAATCCTTTGGCAGAAATGACTGCTTCAATGCGGCGTGGCATGGAGGCAATCAGCCTGTGACACTGCTGAGATGTTATGGAGGCCCAGGATGCTTCAATAGCGGCCTTAAGCTCATCCAGAGTGTTGGGTCTTGCGTCTCTCAACTTTCTCTTCACAATATCCCACAGATTCTCTATGGGGTTCAGGTCAGGAGAGTTGGCAGGCCAATTGAGCACAGTTATACCATGGTCAGTAAACCATTTACCAGTGGTTTTGGCACTGTGAGCAGGTGCCAGGTCGTGCTGAAAAATGAAATCTTCATCTCCATAAAGCATTTCAGCCGATGGAAGCATGAAGTGCTCCAAAATCTCCTGATAGCTAGCTGCATTGACCCTGCCCTTGATGAAACACAGTGGACCAACACCAGCAGCTGACATGGCACCCCACACCATCACTGACTGTGGGTACTTGACACTGGACTTCAGGCATTTTGGCATTTCCTTCTCCCCAGTCTTCCTCCAGACTCTGGCACCTTGATTTCCGAATGACATGCAAAATTTGCATTCATCAGAAAAAAGTACTTGGGACCACTTAGCAACAGTCCAGTGCTGCTTCTCTGTAGCCCAGGTCAGGCGCCTCTGCCGCTGTTTATGGTTCAAAAGTGGCTTTACCTGGGGAATGCGGCACCTGTAGCCCATTTCCTGCACACGCCTGTGCACGGTGGCTCTGGATGTTTCCACACCAGACTCAGTCCACTGCTTCCTCAGGTTCCCCAAGGTCTGGAATCGGTCCTTCTCCACAATCTTCCTCAGGGTCCGGTCTCCTCTTCTCGTTGTACAGCGTTTTCTGCCACATTGTTTCCTTCCAACAGACTTACCATTGAGGTGCCTTGATACAGCACTCTGGGAACAGCCTATTTGTTGAGAAATTTCTTTCTGGGTCTTACCCTCTTGCTTGAGGGTGTCAATGATGGCCTTCTTGACATCTGTCAGGTCGCTAGTCTTACCCATGATGGGGGTTTTGAGTAATGAACCAGGCAGGGAGTTTATAAAAGCCTCAGGTATCTTTTGCATGTGTTTAGAGTTAATTAGTTGATTCAGAAGATTAGGGTAATAGGTCGTTTAGAGAACCTTTTCTTGATATGCTAATTTATTGAGACAGGTTTTTTGGGTTATCAGGAGTTGTATGCCAAAATCATCAGTATTAAAACAATAAAAGACCTGACAAATTTCAGTTGGTGGATAATGAATCTATAATATATGAAAGTTTAATTGTAATCATTACATTATGGTAAATAATGAAATTTAACACTATATGCTAATTTTTTGAGAAGGACCTGTAGCATAATACACTCCTCATAGTGCTCCATATAGTATAATGCACCGCCATAGTCATCCATGTAGTTCAATTCACTTCCCATAGTATAATGCATCCATATAGTATAATGTATTGCTATTGCCCATAGTCCTCGATACAGCATAATGCAGCCCACATATAGTATAATGCAGCCACCACCCTTCAGAATATAAAGCAGCCACCCCAGAGTATAATGCAGCTACCCCATAGAATATAATGCAGCCCCCCTCATAGTTTAATGCAGCCCCATCATAGAGTATGATGCAATCACCCCTCAAAGAATATAAATATAATACAGCCCCCCATAGAATATAATGTAGCTCGAATAGAATAGAATACAGCCCACCTCCCCACAAAATATAATGCAGCCCCATCAAAGAGTATGATGCAATCATCCCTCATAAAATCTAATACAGCCCCCCATAGAATATAATGCATAGAATATAATACAGCCCACCTCCCCATAATTTATAATTTAGCCCACATAGAATATAATGCAGCCCTCCATCTTCTATATATATAATTGTCTAAGGGTTTTTCCGTCTGTCTGTCTTTCTGTCTGTCTTTCTGTCTGTCTGTCTGTCTGTCCTGGAAATCCCGCGTCTCTGATTGAATCAATCAGAGACCGGCACAGCATCGACGTAGAAATCCCGCGTCTCTGATTGGTCGAGGCCGCCAGGCCTCGACCAATCAGCAACGGGCACAGCGACGATGATGTCATAAAGGACGTAGACATCTAACGTTTCTGATTCAGCGACGGGCACAGTATCGACGTAGATGTCATAATGGTTGCCATGGCGACGATGATGTCATAAAGGTTGCCTCGACCAATCAGCGACGGGCACAGTCTGCCGCGAATTCTGGAATCATCATTGTCCATATACTACGGGGACATGCATATTCTAGAATACCCGATGCGTTAGAATCGGGCCACAATCTAGTCTATATATATAATTGTCTAAGGGTTTTTCTGTCTGTCTGTCTGTCTGTCTTTCTGACTGTCTGTCCTGGAAATCCCGCGTCTCTGATTGGTCGAGGCCGCCAGGCCTCGACCAATCAGCGACGGGCACAGCGACGATGATGTCATAAAGGACATAGAAATCCCACGTTTCTGATTCAGCGACGGGCACAGTATCGACGTACATGTCATAATGGTTGCCATGGCGACGATGATGTCATAAAGGTTGCCTCGACCAATCAGTGACGGGCAATCTGCCACGAATTCTGGAATCATCATTGTCCATATACTACGGGGACATGCATATTCTAGAATACCCGATGCATTAGAATCGGGCCACAATCTAGTAGTATATAACACAGCCTCCCCCATAGAATATAATATATCCCCATAGTATATAACACAGCCACATACTATATAAAACGGCCTCTCCCATAGAATATAATATACCCCCCATAGTATATAGCAAATCCCGCATAGTATATAGCACAACACGCATCGCATATAGCACAACCCGCATAGTAGATAACAGCCCACGTAGTAGTATACAGCACATCCCACACAGTAGTATACAGCACTGCCCACACAGTAGTATACAGCACTGCCCACACAGTAGTATACAGCACAGCCCACACAGTAGTATATAGCACAGCCCACATAGTAGTATACAGCACAGCCCACATAGTACTATATAGCACATCCCACATAGTAGTATATAGCACAGCCCACACAGTAGTATATAGCACAGACCACATAGTAGTATATTGCACAACCCACACAGTAGTATATAGCACAGCCCACACAGTAGTATACAGCACAGCCCACATAGTAGTATATAGCACAGCCGACATAGTAGTATATAACACAGCCCACAGAGTACTATATAGCACAGCCCACATAGTAGTATATAGCACAGCCCACATAGTAGTATATAGCACAGCCCACACAGTAGTATATAGCACCACCCACACAGTAGTATATAGCACAGCCCACACAGTAGTATATAGCACAGCCCACACAGCAGTATATAGCACAGCCCACATAGTAGTATTTAGCACAGCCCACAAAGTAGTACATAGCACAGCCCACATATTAGTATACAGCACAGCCCACATAGTAGTATACAGCACAGCCCACAAAGTAGTAAATAGCACAGTCCACACAGTAGTATACAGCACAGCCCACATAGTAATATACAGCACAGCACACATAGTAGTATATAGCACAGCCCACACAGTAGTATACAGCACAGCCCACATAGTAGTATACAGCACAGCCCACATAGTAGTATTTAGCACAGTCCACATAGTAGTATACAGCACAGCCCAAATAGTAGTATATAGCACAGCCCACACAGTAGTATGCAGCACAGCGCACACAGTAGTATGCAGCACAGCCCACATAGTAGTATGCAGCACAGCCCACACAGTAGTATGCAGCACAGCCAACATAGTAGTATATAGCACAGCCCACATAGTAGTATATAGCACCGCCCACAGTAGTATATAGCACAGCAACACAGTAGTAAATAGCACAGTCCACGTAGTAGTATATTGCACAGCCCACACAGTAGTATATAGCACAGCCCACATAGTATTATACAGCACAGCCCACATAGTAGTATATAGCACAGCCGACATAGTTTATAACACAGCCCACAGAGTACTATATAGCACAGCCCACATAGTAGTATATAGCACAGCCCACACAGCAGTATATAGCACAGCCCACATAGTAGTATTTAGCACAGCCCACAAAGTAGTACATAGCACAGCCCACATATTAGTATACAGCACAGCCCACATAGTAGTATACAGCACAGCCCACAAAGTAGTAAATAGCACAGTCCACACAGTAGTATACAGCACAGCCCACATAGTAATATACAGCACAGCACACATAGTAGTATATAGCACAGCCCACACAGTAGTATACAGCACAGCCCACATAGTAGTATACAGCACAGCCCACATAGTAGTATTTAGCACAGTCCACATAGTAGTATACAGCACAGCCCAAATAGTAGTATATAGCACAGCCCACACAGTAGTATGCAGCACAGCGCACACAGTAGTATGCAGCACAGCCCACATAGTAGTATGCAGCACAGCCCACACAGTAGTATGCAGCACAGCCAACATAGTAGTATATAGCACAGCCCACATAGTAGTATATAGCACCGCCCACAGTAGTATATAGCACAGCAACACAGTAGTAAATAGCACAGTCCACGTAGTAGTATATTGCACAGCCCACACAGTAGTATATAGCACAGCCCACATAGTATTATACAGCACAGCCCACATAGTAGTATATAGCACAGCCGACATAGTTTATAACACAGCCCACAGAGTACTATATAGCACAGCCCACATAGTAGTATATAGCACAGCCCACACAGTAGTATATAGCACAGCCCACACAGTAGTATATAGCACCGCCCACACAGTAGTATATAACACCGCCCACACAGTAGTATATAGCACAGCCCACACAGTAGTATATAGCACAGCCCACATAGTAGTATATAGCACAGCCCACAAAGTAGTACATAGCACAGCCCACATAATAGTATACAGTACAGCCCACATAGTAGTATACAGCACAGCCCACACAGTAGTAAATAGCACAGCCCACACAGTAGTATACAGCACAGCCCACATACTAGTATACAGCACAGCCCACATAGTAGTATATAGCACAGCCCACACAGTAGTATACAGCACAGCCCACATAGTAGTATACAGCCCAGCCCACATAGTGGTATACAGCACAGCCCACATAGTAGTATATAGCACAACCCACATAGTAGTATATAGCACAGCCCACATAGTAGTATATAGCACAGCCCACACAGTAGTATACAGCACAGCCCACATAGTAGTATACAGCACAGCCCACATAGTAGTATATAGCACAGCCCACATAGTATTATATAGCACAGCCCACATAGTAGTATATAGCACAGCCCACACAGTAGTAAATAGCACAGCCCACATAGTAGTATACAGCACAGCCCACATAGTAGTATACAGCACAGCCCACACAGTAGTATGCAGCACAGCCCACACAGTAGTATGCAGCACAGCCCACACAGTAGTATATAGCACAGCCCACATAGTAGTAGTATATAGCAGAGCCACACAGTAGTATATAGCACAACCACACAGTAGTAAATAGCACAGCCCACATAGTAGTATACAGCACAGCCCACATAGTTGTATACAGCACAGCCCACATAATATTATACAGCACAGCCCACAGAGTAGTATACAGCACAGCCCACACAATAGTATGCAGCACAGCCCACATAGTAGTATACAGCAAAGCTCACATAGTAGTGTATAGCACAGCCCACACAGTAGTATATAGCACCGCCCACACAATAGTATATAGCACAGCCCACACAGTAGTAAATAGCAAAGCCCACATAATAGTATACAGCACAGCCCACATAGTAGTGTACAGCACAGCCCACATAGTAGTATGCATCACAGCCCACACAGTAGTATGCAGCACAGCCCACATAGTAGTATATAGCACAGCCCACACAGTAGTATATAGCACCGCCCAAACAGTAGTATATAGCACAACCACACAGTAGTAAATAGCACAGTCCACATAGTAGTATACAGCAAAGCCCACATAGTAGTATATAGCACAGTCTACATAATAGTAAACAGCACAACCCACATAGTAGTATAGAGCACAGCCCACACAGTAATATGCAGCACAGCCCACATAGTAGTTTACAGCACAGCCCACATAGTAGTATAAGTATATAGCACAGCCCACACAATAGTATATAGCACCGCCCACACAGTAGTATATAGCACAGCCCACACAGTAGTAAATAGCACAGCCCACATAGTAGTATACAGCACAGCCCACATAGCAGTATATAGCACAGTCCACATAATAGTATACTGCACAGCCCACATAGTAGTATACAGCACAGCCCACACAGTAGTATGCAGCACAGCCCACATAGTAGTATACAGCACAGCCCACAAAGTAGTATATAGCACAGCCCACACAGTAGCATATAACACAGCCCACACAGTAGTTTATAGCACAGCCCACACAGTACTATATAGCACAGCCCACACAGTAGTAAATAGCACAGCCCACATAGTAGTATACAGCACAGCCCACATAGTAGTATATAGCACCGCCCACACAGTAGTATATAGCACAGCCCATACAAAAGTAAATAGCACAGCCCACATATTAGTATACAGCACAGCCCACATAGTAGTATATAGCACAGCCCACATAGTAGTATACAGCACAGCCCGCATCTCTCCTCCCCCCAATAATGTCCCCACAATCCAGTAAAAAAAACAACACACTCCTCACCTCTCCTCATGCCCGCGTTGCTCCCTGCTCCTGTCTCGGCAGCTGCCACTGCACTGCCTGGCACACAGTGAGTGCGTGCGCACCCGCAGTGTCAGAGGCAAAGCGGGAAATGATGGGAGAGGGAGCATCAGCAGTCGCTCTCTCCTCCATCATTGCATTCAACTGTTGAATGCAGCGGCGGCACTGGTGGGGGTGGGAGTCGGCGCGCAGCAGCCCACTACTATGCGATTGCCAGTCCAGCACTGGAAGTTATCGAAACGACAGCATCACAAATCTCTGTCCTAGACTGGTACATTATAACAGAGAGATGCTGCGGCTGCTGCTGGGGTTCGGGGTCTTATCCCACTGTGTATTCATCACAGAGCAGCGCTGATACATTGTATCAAAGTGTTACACCTGTTCCATCTTTAAGGCTACGTTCACATTAGCGTTGCGTCGGGCGCAGCCACGGCGATGCATGCGTCATGCGTCCCTATATTTAACATGGGGGCGCATGGACATGCGTTGTCTTGCGTTTTGTGACGCATGCGTCATTTTTGGCGCAAGCGTCAGGGCGCAGAGGACGCAGCAAGTTGCATTTTTTTTGCGTCCAAAAGCAAGCCAAAAATGGACGCATTCGTCACTAAACCATGCGTTTTTGCATGCCTTTTGCATGCGTTGTGCGTTGCGTCGCTGACACAACACACAACAACGCAAATGTGAACGTAGCCTTACACACACAATGGGCTGTACACAAAAGTCTGCCTCTCCTGCAGAAGAATAGAAATGCTGTCAGATCCCAGATTCTCCCATGTTTTCAGCCGGCGCCTTCATATTTTTCAGATGTCACTTTGTGTTACCTTTTTAATTGCAGGATAATTACAGTCTTAATTTATTCTATTATTAGGTTAGCCGCCACATACGGCGCTCTGCTCCCTGACGAGATTGTTAAAGATTAGCTATTCAGAGACTTTCCCAGAATTCCATAGTTCGCATCTGCAGACCCGTGCCCGCGGGCTGCGAATGCTTTGAGTCCTCCAATACAGGAACATATATGACGCTTTACTTTCTACATATCACCTGGGGATACAGAGATGAGTAAAAGTATGTTCCCCCTCTGATGCCTTCTATTATTGCTTGTTAAATATCGGACAAAAAAACCCAACCAGTCCGCATTCATAACCCATGTACAAATGTAACTGTTCCTTTAAATTTAAAGGAGTTGTCCACCTTTTTTTTTTTTACTTTAACCCCTTTACCCCCAAGGGTGGTTTGCACATTAATGACGGGCCAATTTTTACAATTCTGACCACTGTCCATTTATGAGGTTATAACTCTGGAACGCTTCAACGGATCCCAGTGATTCTGACATTGTTTTCTCGTGACATATTGTACTTCATGATAGTGGTAAAATTTCTTTGATATTACCTGCGTTTATTTGTGGAAAAAATGGAAATTTAGCGAACATTTTGAAAATTTCGCAATTTTCCAACTTTGAATTTTTATGCAATTAAATCACAGAGATATGTCACACAAAATACTTAATAAGTAACATTTCCCACATGTCTACTTTACATCAGCACAATTTTTGAACCAAAATTTTTTTTTGTTAGGGAGTTATAAGGGTTAAAATTTGACCAGCAATTTCTCATTTTTACAACACCATTTTTTTTTAGGGACCACATATCATTTGAAGTAATTTTGAGGGGTCTATATGATAGAAAATAATCAAGTCTGACACCATTCTAAAAACTGCACCCCTCAAGGTGCTCAAAACCACATTCAAGAAGTTTATTAACCCTTCAGGTGTTTCACAGGAATTTTTGGAATGTTTAAGTAAAAATGAACATTTAACTTTTTTCACAAAAAAATTTCTTCAGCTCCAATTTGTTTTATTTTACCAAGGGTAACAGGAGAAAATAGACCCCAAAAACTGTGGCACAATTTATCGTGAGTACGCCGATACCTCATATGTGGGGGTAAACCTCTGTTTGGGCGCATGGCAGAGCTCGGAAGCGAAGAAGCGCCGTTTGACTTTTCAATGCAAAATTGACAGGAATTGAAAAGGGACACCATGTCGCGTTTGGAGAGCCCCTGATGTGCATAAACAGTGGAAACCCCCCAATTATAACTGAAACCCTAATCCAAACACATCCCTAACCCTAGTCCCAAGAGTAACCCTAACCAGACCCCTAACCTTGACACACCCCTAACCCTAATCCCAACCCTATTCCCAACTGTAAATGTAATCCAAACCCTAACCCTAACTTTAGCCCCAACCCTAACTGTAGCCTTAACCCTAACCCCAACCATAGCCCTAACCCTAACCCCAACCATAGCCCTAACCCTAGCCCTAACCCTAGCCCTAACCCTAGCCCTAACCCTAACCCTAACCCTAGCCCTAGCCCTAACCCTAACCCTAACCGCAGCCCTAACCCAAGCCCTAACCCTAGCCCTAACCCTAAACCTAATGGGAAAATGGAAATAAATACATTTTTTTTATTTTTCCCTAACTAAGGGGGTGATAAAGGGGGGTTTGATTTACTTTTATAGCGGGCTTTTTAGCGTATTTTTATGATTGGCAGCCGTCACACACTGAAATACGCTTTTTATTGCAAAAAGTATTTTTTGCGTTACCACATTTTGAGAGCTATAATTTTTCCATATTTTGGTCCACAGAGTCATGTGAGGTCTTGTTTTTTGCAGGACGAGTTGACATTTTTATTGGTAACATTTTCGGGCATGTGACATTTTTTGATCGCTTTTTATTCCGATTTTTGTGAGGCAGAATGACCAAAAACCAGCTATTCATGAATTTCTTTTGGGGGAGGCGTTTATACCGTTCTGCGTTTGGTAAAATGGATAACGCAGTTTTATTCTTCGGGTCAGTACGATTACAGCAATACCTCATTTATATCTTTTTTTATGCTTTGGCGCTTTTATACGATAAAAACTATTTTATAGAAAAAATAATTATTTTTGCATCGCTTTATTCTGAGGACTATAACTTTTTTTTATTTTTTTGCTGATGATGCTGTATGGTGGCTTGTTTTTTGCGGGACAAGATGGTTATTTATATCCGTCTTTTTGATCGCGTGTTATTCCACTTTTTGTTTGGTGGTATGATAATAAAGTGTTGTTTTTTTCCTCGTTTTTTTTTTTTTGTACGGTGTTCACTGAAGGGGTTGACAAGTGGGACAGTTTTATAGGTCGGGTCTTTACAGATGTGGCAATACTAAATATGTGTACTTTTATTGTTTTTTTATTATTTAGATAAAGAAATGTATTTATAGGAACAATATATATATATATATATATTTTTTACACATGTGAATATTTTTTTTTACACTATAACATTGCCCCAGGGGGTCATCATGTTATAGTGTAACATACTAACATCGCTGATCTGACACTTTGCTATGCACTGTGTCAGATCAGCGATCTGACGTGCACTCCGGGAGGCTTCCCGGGGCCTGCTCTGAGCAGGCTCTGTGAAGCCACCTCCCTGCAGGACTCGGATGCCGCGTCCATTTTTGATCCGGGCCTGCTGCAGGAAGGAAGGAGGTAGGAGACCTTCGGAGCAACGCGATCACATCGCGTTGCTCCGGGGGTCTCAGGGAAGCTCGCAGGGAGCCCCCTCCCTGCGCGATGCTTCCCTGTACCGCCAGAACACTGCGATCATGTTTGATCGCAGTGTGCCGGGGGTTAATGTTCTGGGGGTGGTCCGTGACCGCTCCTGGCACATAGTGCCGAATGTCTGCTGCGATAGTCAGCTGACACCCGGCCGCAATTCCCCCGTGAGCGCGGCTCATCACATATGATGTACTATCCCGTCGGTGGTCATACGGGCCCACCCCACCTCGACGGGATAGTATGTCTAATGTCAGAAAGGGGTTAATTTTAAAAATAATTTTTACAAGGGTTATATTAAAAATATTTGGCACTGTTTGCCTTCTATAGCCTCTGATTTGCACTGTGTATTACTCCTGGCAGAAAGCGTTAACTGAGAATCAGTCAGTGATCGCCTTCTGATGGGGCATTTGTAACTCTTAGGCTGCCGTCACACTAGCAGTATTTGGTCAGTATTTTACATCAGTATTTCTCAGTCAAAACCAGGAGTGGGTGATAAATACAGAAGTGGTGCATATGTTTCTATTATACTTTTCCTCTAATTGTTCCACTCCTGGTTTTGGCTTACGAATACTGATGTAAAATATTGACCAAATACTGCTAGTGTGACGGCAGCCTTATTTGTTGTTTTTGTTATTTGTCTTTTTCTGAGCTTGTCTCAGATGATTTATGAGTCCTATGACATCCGACCATATAAACGTTGAAGGCACAGTGAAATAAAGAGCTTGTAAAAGCCAAACAGTGCAAAACTTTAGACATAACCCAAATACAAAAATTATTATTTCCAAAAATACATACATTTAAGTAAAACAAAAAAAAATTTCCCCCAGAGATGGACAACCCCTTTTTTACATAATTTTATCACGTATGACGCCCTCTGTCCACATACAGATATCACGTAAGGTGCGCTCCGTCCACATACAGATATAACGTATCACTCGCTTCGTCCACATACAGATATCACGTAAGATGTGCTCCGTCCACATACAGATATCATGTATGACACACTCCGTCCACATACAGATATCATGTAAGATGCGCTCCGTCCACATACAGATATCACGTATGACATGCTCCGTCCACATACAGATATCACGTAAGGTGCGCTCCGTCCACATACACATATAACGTATCACTCGCTCCATCCACATACAGATATCATGCATGACGCTCCATTATTACAGATGAAAGTGAAGCTTCTTCCTTTGATTTGTGCAAGGTAACGATTGTGCTGACAAGTGACGGTTTAGAAATAACCATCCTCGGGCATCTGCTCCTATTCTGTGTGATTCATAAAGGCGCACAAGTGCGGGGAGGCCGTGGATGGAGACGTTCCTCACCAGCGTCGCGTACAAAGGCGATTTGTCATCTTCTTTGTTACAATCAGAACACAAATCCGGTGTTTAGTGGATGTAATTATACAAAATCACGAGGAGGAAGATGAGCAGGGGGTGTAGTAACACATTGTGCTGCGGATTACAGAGGCTTATCCGCAATGCCTAATGGAACCAATAGCCCAAATCTCTGCATAATAGGAGAATAGGATCTCGTCAGGGTGGTCAAATCTCAAAAATATACACATGCACTCTGTACTCATATCTCTCCTCATCCATTCCATGGTTTACAGCTCATTATCTGTGGCTGCACCTGAGCGACTACCTATAACTACAAATTTCTCTTTACAGCCTGGTCGCACATGTGCCCCACTGCCTATTCCTTTATCTCTACAGCCTGGCCGCGCAGGTGCACCATTGCCTATTCCTTTAGCTCTACAGCCTGGCCGCACATGTGCCCCACTGCCTATTCCTTTATCTCTACAGCTTGGCCGCGCATGTGCACCACTGCCTATTCCTTTCTCTCTACAGCCTGGCTGCGCATGTGCACCACTGCCTATTCCTTTCACTCTACAGCCTGGCCACGCATGTGCACCACTGCCTATTTTTTTTTTCACTCTACAGCCTGGCCACACAATTGCACCACTGCCTATTCCATTCTCTCTACAGCCTGGCCACGCATGTGCACCACTGCCTATTCCTTTCTCTCTACAGCCTGGTCATGCATGTGCAATGCTGCCTATTCCTTTCTCTCTACAGCCTGGCTGCGCATGTGCACCACTGCCTATTCCTTTCACTCTACAGCCTGGCCGCACATTTGCACCACTGCCTATTCTTTTCTCTCTACAGCCTGGCCACGCATGTGCACCACTGCCTATTCATTTCTCTCTACAGCCTGGCTGCGCATGTGCACCACTGCCTATTCCTTTCTTTCTACAGCCTGGCTGCGCATGTGCACCACTGCCTATTCCTTTCTCTCTACAACCTGGCTGCGCATGTGCACCACTGCGTATTCCTTTCTCTCTACAGCCTAGCCGCACATGTGCATCACTGCCTATTCCTTTCTGTCTACAGCCTGGCAGCACATATGCATTCCTTTCTCTCTACAGCCTGGCCACGCATGTGCACCACTGCCTATTCCTTTCTCTCTACAGCCTAGCCATGCATGTGCATCACTGTCTATTCCGTTCACTCTACAGCCTGGCCGCACATTTGCACCACTGCCTATTCCTTTCTCTCTACAGCCTGGCCACGCATGTGCACCACTGCCTATTTCTTTCTCTCTACATCCTGGCAATGCAGGTGCACCACTGCCTATTCTTTTCTCTCTACAACCGCATATGTGCATCAGTATCTATTCCTTTAGCTCTACAGCCTGGCAGCACATGTGCACCACTGCCTATTCCTTTCTCTCTACAGCCTGGCCGCACATGTGCACCATTGCCTATTCTTTTATCTCTACAGCCTGGCAGCACATGTGCATTAATACCTATTCCTTTCTCTCTATGGCCTGGCCGCACATGTGCATCACTGCCTATTCATTTCTCTCTACAGCCTGGCCACACATATGCACCACTGTTTATTAATTTCATTCTAAAACATTGCCGCGCATGTGCACCACTGTCTATTGCTTTCTCTCTACAGCCTGGCTGCACATGTGCATTAATCTATTCCTTCTTCTGTACAGCCTGGCCGCACATGTGCACCACTGCCTATTCCTTTCTCTCTACAGCCTAGCCGCACATGTGCACCACTGCCTATTTCTTTCTCTCTACTGCCTGGCCGCACATGTGCCCCATTGCCTATTCATTTCTCTCTACAGCCTGGACGCACATGTGCACTAATGTCTGTTCCTTTCTCTCTATAGCCTGGCTGTGCATGTGCACCACTGCCTATTCCCTTCTTTGTACAGCATGGCCGCACATGTGCACCACTGCCTATTCCCGTCTCTCTCCAGCCTGGCTGCACGTGTGCATCACTGCATATTCCATTCTCTCTACAGTCTGGCCACACATGTGCGCCAATGCCTATTTCTTTTACTCTACAGCCTGGCTGTGCATGTGAACCACTGCCATTCCTTTCTCTCTACAGTCTGGCTGTGCATGTGCACCACTGCCTATTTCTTTCTCTCTACATCCTGGCAACGCAGGTGCACCACTGCCTATTCTTTTCTCTCTACAACCGCATATGTGCATCAGTATCTATTCCTTTAGCTCTACAGCCTGGCAGCACATGTGCACCACTGCCTATTCCTTTCTCTCTACAGCCTGGCCGCACATGTGCACCACTGCCTATTCTTTTATCTCTACAGCCTGGCAGCACATGTGCATTAATACCTATTCCTTTCTCTCTACGGCCTGGCCGCACATGTGCATCACTGCCTATTCATTTCTTTCTACAGCCTGGCCACACATATGCACCACTGTTTATTAATTTCATTCTAAAACATTGCCGCGCATGTGCACCACTGTCTATTGCTTTCTCTCTACAGCCTGGCTGCACATGTGCATTAATCTATTCCTTCTTCTGTACAGCCTGGCCGCACATGTGCACCACTGCCTATTCTTTTCTCTCTACAGCCTGGCCGCACATGTGCACCACTGCCTATTTCTTTCTCTCTACTGCCTGGCCGCACATGTGCCCCATTGCCTATTCCCGTCTCTCTCCAGCCTGGCTGCACGTGTGCATCACTGCATATTCCATTCTCTCTACAGTCTGGCCACACATGTGCGCCACTGCCTATTTCTTTTACTCTACAGCCTGGCTGTGCATGTGAACCACTGCCATTCCTTTCTCTCTACAGTCTGGCTGTGCATGTGCACCACTGTCTATTCCTTTGTTTGTAATGCCTTGCCGCACATGTGCACCACTGCCTATTCTTTTCACTCTACAGCCTGGCCTCACGTGTGCACCATTGCCTATTCCTTTCACTCTACAGCCTGCCCGCACATGTGTACCACTGCCTCTTCCTTTCAGTCTACAGACTGGCTGCACTTGTGCACCACTGTCTATTCCTTTTTTTCTACAGCCTGGCTGCGCATGTGCACCACTGCTTATGCCTTTCTCTCTACACCCTGGCTACACATGTGCACCACTGCCTGTTCCTTTCACTCTACAGCCTGGCCGCACTTGTGCACCACTGTCTATTCCCTTTTTTCTACAGCTTGGCTGCGCATGTGCACCACTGCTTATGCCTTTCTCTCTACAGCCTGGCTACACATGTGCACCACTGCCTGTTCCTTTCACTCTACAGCCTGGCCGCACTTGTGCACCACTGTCTATTCCTTTTTTCTACAGCTTGGCTGCGCATGTGCACCACTGCTTATGCCTTTCTCTCTACAGCCTGGCTACACATGTGCACCACTGCCTATTCTTTTATCTCTACAGCCTGGCAGCACATGTGCACCACTGTTTATTAATTTCATGCTGAAGCATTGCCGCGCATGTGCACCACTGTCTATTGCTTTCTCTCTACAGCCTGGCTGCACATGTGCATTAATCTATTCCTTCCTCTCTACAGCCTGGTTGCACGTGTGCACAACTGCGTATTCCTTTCTCTCTACAGCCTGGCCGCACATGTGCACCACTGCCTATTCCTTTCTCTCTACTACCTGGCCGCACATGTGCCCCATTGCCTATTCATTTCTCTCTACAGCCTGGAAGTGGATCGCCCCCCAGTAGGGCTATGGGGTATTCGGTACCGAACCCTTCTGTTCTCAGTGGGGATGTCACGGTGGCTGACCCGGTCCGTGGCCCTAGGGGAACGTCCGTTGTAAATGGGGGATAGGTCTTTAAAGGGATAATGTTCGTGACGCCACCTGTGGTATTCGGTCAAGGTGACCGACGCTGCTTAGGCGTCCGCTGGGGTGATGTTATGGCAGCTGGATGGTATCCAATAGGAAAAAGAAAAAAATACCCGCACTGCTGCCTTTCGCGATCATCTATCAGCGTGCCCTATGCTGCTATGCCAGTACCAATACCATCTACTCAACATACGGGCGCTCAGGGTGCATAACCAAAAAAGTGCATGAAATCTAGAAAAAAAAGGCTTTATTGTTTTACTGGGCTGGGTGAGTGCAAACCTTCTTTTTTCTTTTTGTTTTAGCTGGATGGTATACCTTCCCACAGGTGAAGTGTATCCCCAGGGCTTCCCAGAGTGTAGATAGTGAATGATGGATGTTGTAAGGAGCAGTGAATAATGAGGTCACAAGGTTGCAGTTTCTTTACCTTTACTGAAGGCTTCAGCGTCCACAATCCAGAGCACCAGATCACAGGGCAGGCAGAGTCCGGTCGGTCTGAAGGCAAATCCAGAGTCCCCTTATCCAGGTGGAAATCAGTAGCCTTCCTCTAGCGCCTGAATGTTGTAGTACCTCCCTGCTGAGCTTCTCGGTGAGGTCCTCACAACTGATGTCGGTGTTCTAGGTGTTCTATCTCTTTCTCTCTGTCCCCCAGATGGTATGGATAGGACAAACCCGTATGACTGATGGCCTGAGGCTTTTTACAGGGACCCTAGAGATGCCCCAGCCCCCACAAGTTGCCACCATGCCTCCTGGGTGTAAGGTCGGGCAGCTAACGTGGAATTAACTGTCCTGCCAGTCTCTGAAGTAAAGCATAGAGTTCCTTACTCCCTCGGTGTTCTGGCTACCGGCTTCTGCGCCTCAGAGGTAGGCAGCCTATTGCAGGGCAGAACTCCCTCTGGATTCCTCTCCTTGTGCTATGACTTCGTTTCTCACTCTCAGCAACGCAATTCTCTTCGTGTCCTTTCATAGGATGCTGCCACACGTCGGGGCAGGCGCAGCTCCGTAACCCTCTGGCTAGGCCTCTGATAGGATCCCACCCCTGTCAGGCACCTCTCTGTCTGCAGCTGTTTGATGTTCCTCCTTTCCCCTGTCTGCCTGACAGGTGCTGCCTGGGTGAAGCCCAGTCAGATTCTGCCTGGGTCAATGCCCAGTCAGCTTCTGTCTGACTTCCTATCCAGACCACCAGTTTTACCTCATTGTGAGGAGTGCCCTACTAGATAGGAGCATAGCTCCTCCTGGTGGACTGGAGTGTGTGTGAAGTGTGTGGTGTGGTTTGTGATACCTGGCAAGTTGATCTCCTTTATTGCCTCCAGACGTAACATCACTCCCCCTGGTGGAAGAATGACATTACTGCAATGACCAGGACCCTGGGGCGCTGCAGAAGCACATGTGCACTAATGTCTATTCCTTTCTCTCTACAGCCTGGCTGTGCATGTGCACCACTGCCTATTCCCTTCTTTGTACAGCATGGCCGCACGTGTGCACCACTGCCTATTCCCGTTTCTCTCCAGCCTGGCTGCACGTGTGCATCACTGCATATTCTATTCTCTCTACAGTCTGGCCACACATGTGCGCCACTGCCTATTTCTTTTACTCTACAGCCTGGCTGTGCATGTGCACCACTGCCTATTTCTTTTTCACTGCAGCCTGGCAACACATGTACACCACTGCCTATTCCTTTCTCTCTACAGCCTGGCAGCACATGTGCATCACTGCCTATTTCTTTTTCACTATAGCCTGCCTGTGAACCACTGCCTATTCCTTTCTCTCTACAGTCTGGCTGTGCATGTGCACCACTGTCTATTCCTTTGTTTGTAATGCCTTGCCGCACATGTGCACCACTGCCTATTCCTTTCACTCTACAGCCTGGCCTCACATGTGCACCATTGCCTATTCCTTTCACTCTACAGCCTGGCCTCACGTGTGCACCATTGCCTATTCTTTTCACTCTACAGCCTGGCCTCACATGTGCACCATTGCCTATTCCTTACACTCTAAAGCCTGGCCGCACATGTGCACCACTGTCTGTTCCTTTCACTCTACTGCATGGCCTCACATGTGCACCACTGCCTATTCCTTTCACTCTACAGCCTGGTCTCACATGTGCACCACTGCCTGTTCCTTTCACTCTACAGCCTGGTCTCACATGTGAACCATTGCCTATTCCTTTCACTCTACAGCCTGGCCTCACGTGTGCACCATTGCCTATTCTTTTCACTCTACAGCCTGGCCTCACATGTGCACCATTGCCTATTCCTTTCACTCTACAGCCTGGCCTCACATGTGAACCATTGCCTATTCCTTTCACTCTACAGCCTGGCCTCACGTGTGCACCATTGCCTATTCTTTTCACTCTACAGCCTGGCCTCACATGTGCACTATTGCCTATTCCTTTCACTCTAAAGCCTGGCCGCACATGTGCACCACTGCCTGTTCCTTTCACTCTACAGCATGGCCTCACATGTGCACCACTGCCTATTCCTTTCACTCTAAAACCTGGCCTCACATGTGCACCATTGCCTATTCCTTTGACTCTACAGCCTGGCCTCACGTGTGCACCATTGCCTATTCTTTTCACTCTACAGCATGGCCTCACATGTGCACCATTGCCTATTCCTTTCACTCTAAAGCCTGGCTGCACATGTGCACCACTGCCTGTTCCTTTCACTCTACAGCATGGCCTCACATGTGCACCACTGCCTATTCCTTTCACTCTAAAGCCTGGCCTCACATGTGCACCACTGCCTATTCCTTTCACTCTAAAGCCTGGCCTCACATGTGCACCATTGCCTATTCCTTTCACTCTACAGCCTGGCCTCACGTGTGCACCATTGCCTATTCTTTTCACTCTACAGCCTGGCCTCACATGTGCACCATTGCCTATTCCTTTCACTCTAAAGCCTGGCCGCACATGTGCACCATTGCCTGTTCCTTTCACTCTACAGCATGGCCTCACATGTGCACCACTGCCTATTCCTTTCACTCTACAGACTGGCCGCAGATGTGCACCACTGTCTTTTCCTTTTTTTCTACAGCCTGGCTGCGCATGTGCACCACTGCCAGGGCCGGACTGGCCATTGGGCAGTTCTGGCAAATGCCAGAAGGGCCGATGGCAGTAGTGGGCCGCTCGAGTGTGCCGATGTCGGCACACTCCCCCCGCTGTCGGCACACTCCCGGCCCCGCATTCAACTATACCGGCGTCATAGACGCCGGTACAGTTGAATGCAATGATGGGGAGAGAGCGTCTGCTGTCGCTCCCTCTCCCATCATTCCCCACTCTGTCTGCCGTTTACACTGCGGGTGCGCGATGACGTCATATCATCGCGCACCTGCTGTGTGACCAGGCGGGCAGACTGCAGCTGCTGAGACCGGAGCCAGGAGCAGCGCGGGGCAAGAGGAAAGGTGAGTAGAGTCAGTGTTTTTTTTTAATTTATTATTACATGGCATGGCTGCATTACATTCTATGGGGGCTGGCTGCATTACATTCTATGGGGCTGGGCTGCATTACATTCTATGGGGCTGTGCTGCATTACATTCTATGGGGCTGGGCTGCATTACATTCTATGGGCACTGGCTGCATTACATTCTATGGGGGCTGGCTGCATTACATTCTATGGGGGCTGGCTGCATTACATTCTATGGGGGCTGTGCTGCATTACATTCTATGGGGCCTGTGCTGCATTACATTCTATGGGGGCTGGCTGCATTACATTCTATGGGGCTGGGTTGCATTACATTCTATGGGGCTGTGCTGCATTCCATTCCTGATGTTAGTAGTGTGCATGTGCAAAATTTAGGCGCACTAGCAATTAAAATAAAGGGTTAAATGGCGGAAAAGATTGGTGTGGGCTCCCGAGCAATGACTGCGGGCAGATATTAATAGCCTGGAGAGGGTCCATGGTTATTGCCCCCCCCGCCCCCCGGATAATAACATCTGCCCCCAGCCACCCCAGAAAAGGCACATCTGGAAGATGCGCCTATTCTGGCACTTGGCCACTCTCTTCCCATTCCCGTGTAGCGGTGGGATATGGGGTAATGAAGGGTTAATGTCACCTTGCTATTGTAAGGTGACAATAAGCCAGATTAATAATGGAGACGCGTCAATTATGACACCTATACATTATTAATCCAATTGTATGAAAGGGTTAAAAAAACACACACATTATTAAAAAGTATTTTAATGAAATAAACGCACAGGTTGTTTTAATATTTTATTGCTCTCTCAATCCACCTGAAGACACTCGCTCTGTAACAAAGGAAAAATAAAAAAACAACAATATACATACCTTCCGATGATCTGTCACGTCCCACGATGTAAATCCATCTGAAGGGGTTAATTTTTTTTACAGGCCTGAGCTCTGCTATAATGCAGCTGTGCTCCTGCCTGTAAAACCCCAGCGAATGATTGGAAAGTAGGTCAATGACCTGTAGTTACCTTCATTCGCGGTGATGCGCCCTCTGCTGGTTGTCCTCATATGACCTCGAGGCTGGGAAAAGATTCAGAAAAGTTCCCACGCTCGAGTTCATATGAGGACATCCAGCAGAGGGTGCATCAATGTCTCAATGATATATATATATATATATATATACAGTGGGGCAAAAAAGTATTTAGTCAGTCAGCAATAGTGCAAGTTCCACCACTTAAAAAGATGAGAGGCGTCTGTAATTTACATCATAGGTAGACCTCAACTATGGGAGACAAACTGAGAAAAAAAAATCCAGAAAATCACATTGTCTGTTTTTTTAACATTTTATTTGCATATTATGGTGGAAAATAAGTATTTGGTCAGAAACAAACAATCAAGATTTCTGGCTCTCACAGACCTGTAACTTCTTCTTTAAGAGTCTCCTCTTTCCTCCACTCATTACCTGTAGTAATGGCACCTGTTTAAACTTGTTATCAGTATAAAAAGACACCTGTGCACACCCTCAAACAGTCTGACTCCAAACTCCACTATGGTGAAGACCAAAGAGCTGTCAAAGGACACCAGAAACAAAATTGTAGCCCTGCACCAGGCTGGGAAGACTGAATCTGCAATAGCCAACCAGCTTGGAGTGAAGAAATCAACAGTGGGAGCAATAATTAGAAAATGGAAGACATACAAGACCACTGATAATCTCCCTCGATCTGGGGCTCCACGCAAAATCCCACCCCGTGGGGTCAGAATGATCACAAGAACGGTGAGCAAAAATCCCAGAACCACGCGGGGGGACCTAGTGAATGAACTGCAGAGAGCTGGGACCAATGTAACAAGGCCTACCATAAGTAACACACTACGCCACCATGGACTCAGATCCTGCAGTGCCAGACGTGTCCCACTGCTTAAGCCAGTACATGTCCGGGCCCGTCTGAAGTTTGCTAGAGAGCATTTGGATGATCCAGAGGAGTTTTGGGAGAATGTCCTATGGTCTGATGAAACCAAACTGGAACTGTTTGGTAGAAACACAACTTGTCGTGTTTGGAGGAAAAAGAATACTGAGTTGCATCCATCAAACACCATACCTACTGTAAAGCATGGTGGTGGAAACATCATGCTTTGGGGCTGTTTCTCTGCAAAGGGGCCAGGACGAATGATCCGGGTACATGAAAGAATGAATGGGGCCATGTATCGTGAGATTTTGAGTGCAAACCTCCTTCCATCAGCAAGGGCATTGAAGATGAAACGTGGCTGGGTCTTTCAACATGACAATGATCCAAAGCACACCACCCGGGCCAAGAAGGAGTGGCTTCGTAAGAAGCATTTCAAGGTCCTGGAGTGGCCTAGCCAGTCTCCAGATCTCAACCCTATAGAAAACCTTTGGAGGGAGTTGAAAGTCCGTGTTGCCAAGCGAAAAGCCAAAAACATCACTGCTCTAGAGGAGATCTGCATGGAGGAATGGGCCAACATACCAACAACAGTGTGTGGCAACCTTGTGAAGACTTACAGAAAACGTTTGACCTCTGTCATTGCCAACAAAGGATATATTACAAAGTATTGAGATGAAATTTTGTTTCTGACCAAATACTTATTTTCCACCATAATATGCAAATAAAATGTTAAAAAACAGACAATGTGATTTTCTGGATTTTTTTTTCTCAGTTTGTCTCCCATAGTTGAGGTCTACCTATGATGTAAATTACAGACGCCTCTCATCTTTTTAAGTGGTGGAACTTGCACTATTGCTGACTGACTAAATACTTTTTTGCCCCACTGTATATATATATATATAGACAGTATAGATGTTTTTATGATTTTTTGAGAACATGGATCCATTGTATGTCCGTATGTCGGTTTTGCAAGCCTGCGAGATGCCATACGGATTACATACGGAAGATGCCATGCGCAAAATACGCTGACACACCCTGCCTACGGATGAGATACGGATCACTATTTTG
This sequence comes from Ranitomeya imitator, assembly GCF_032444005.1. Classification (NCBI taxonomy): domain Eukaryota; kingdom Metazoa; phylum Chordata; class Amphibia; order Anura; family Dendrobatidae; genus Ranitomeya; species Ranitomeya imitator. Next base: position 795,105,983 of record NC_091282.1, on the reverse strand, counting down.
GGGACTTTTCTGCGTATTACGGCCGTAAATTACAGACCGTATTTTTATACGCTGAGTGTGACGCCGGCCTTACAAATACTGATGTAAAATACTGACCAAATACTGATAGTGACGGCAGCCTTAGATACACTGCTGCGCAGACAGTATCAGATAGGATAGCATTAGATACACAGCTCAGCAGACAGTATCACACAAGAGATGATTAGATATACGACTCAGCAGACAGTATCACACGGGATAGAATTAGATACACTGCTGAGCAGACAATATCAAACAGGATAGGATTAGATACATGGCTCATCAGACAGTATCATACAGGATAGGATTAGATACACAGCTCAGCAGACAGTATCACACAGGAGAGGATTAGATACACAGCTCAGCAGTCAGTATCACACAGGATAGGATTAGATCCACGGCTCAGCAGACAGTATCACACAGGTAAGGATTAGATGCATAGACAGTAGTTGTCATTAATTTCAGTTAAACTCAGGACAGATTAGTAACAATGGGAGAATTCTGCATTTCTGGAGCTTCACTATAAATATCAGGATTAATCGATTCTATGATGACTGAATCTCGGGGTAAATGCAGTCCCTGCCCGTATTATGTACTCAGTACCTGCAGCCGTGAGTCATCATCGCTCTTCATAGGAACATTCATCTGAGACAAAGTGCGACACTCAGTGCGGAGGCGGCTACTCGGTGCGCAGATCCTCTACACTGAAATCTGTCACATGCAGCTGTTTGCAGATCGGCTGCTTGATCCAGAGCAAAATTCAGTGTTTTCATTTCCCTCTGTGGACTTTACTCCTCTTACTGTAAAGAATCCTTTTCTAAATCGATCCTGGATCTGCTTTTTTGTACATATGAAGTCTGCTGTACAGTTCCTGGCCAACTTCAGCATTCACCTGGCTAATAATCCTGATTTTCCAACTATCCAGCCCTTTTATTAATTTAGCAGAGCTCTTCTTCAGTTCCATGACATCATTTATAAAGTGCGAGGTCGAAATATTCAAGATAAGTCAAACGTACTGGGGATATACAGGTGCTTCTCACAAAATTAGAATATCATCAAAAAACTAATTTATTTCAGTTCTTCAATACAAAAAGTGAAACTTATATAATAGATAGAGACATTACAAACAGAGTGATCTATTTCACATGTTTATTTCTGTTAACATTGATTATGGCTTATAGCCAATGAAAACCAAAAAGTCATTATCTCAGGAAATTAGAATACTTTATAACACCAGTTTGAAAAAATGATTTTAAAATCCGAAATGTTGGGCTACAGAAATGTATGTTCAGTAAATGCTCTCAATAATTGGTCGGGGCTCATTTGGCATCAATTACTGCATCAATGAGGCGTGGCATGGAGGCGACAGACTGTGGCACTGCTGAGGGGTTATGGAAGCCCAGGTTGCTTTGGTAGCAGCCTTCAGCTCATCTGCATTGTTGGGTCTGATGTCTCTCATCTTCCTCTTGACAATACCCCATAGATTCTCTATAGGGTTAAGGTCAGGCGAGTTTGCTGCCAATCCAGCACTCTGTTTGTAATGACTGTATATAATATATGAGTTTCACTTTTTGTGCTGAAGAACTGAAATAAATTAACTTTTTGATGATATTCTCATTTTGTGAGATGCACCTGTATATTTAGATCACAGGTTTTATGTTTTATTTTTTTTTTTATAGCAGCATAAAATTTCTCTTGCTTTTGCAGTTGCTGATTGACATTGAGTGCCACTAATAATAACAAGCCTTGCACACTGGTTCTTCTCTTCTTGCCTTTGCAAATAAAGATAACTAACAATTGAGAAAATTCCAAATTCTAACTTAATTAATAAAAATATTTCTTTTTTCAAACCCTAACCCAGAAAACGATGCCAAAATGTAATTTCTTCCCAACGTTTCACATCAAACTTCTCTCCATTTTTCAGTACACTATATGTCAAAATGAATGGTGGTGTTCAAATTATCCTGCCATAAAAACAAGCTATCATTCGGCTAGGTGGACGGAAAAATAAAAAAAAAGTTATAGCTCTTGGAAGAAAGTGAAAAAAAAAAGCACAAAAATAAAAATTGGTCGTGTTCATCAAGTAGAGCTGTCCTATAAACCTTTATAAAGTGCAGTGTCCAAATATTAGAGATTTGTGACTTATAGTGCAGGGATATATATCTAAGGGTATGTGTCCACGTTCAGGATTGCATCAGGATTTGGTCAGGATTTTATGTCAGTATTTGTAAGCCAAAACCAGGAGTGGGTGATATATACAGAAGTGGTGCATATGTTTCTATTATACTTTTCCTCTAATTGTTCCACTCCTGGTTTTGGCTACAAATACTGATGTAAAATAGTGACCAAATACTGATGCAATCCTGAACGTGGACACATACCCTAAGCCACAAACTTTTCTCTCTATTTTCTGGTGACTAAGAAACATCACTTGCTTTTGCAGCTGCTGCTTGGCATTGAGTGCTGCTACCAGTCATCATCAGTTCTCTGCTGCTGTCCTGCAGGCACTTCCGCTAGCAGACAGCAGTGATTATTACTTCTACAGGCTCCAGCTTTGCTCTTATCGTTTGGAAAATAACGAAACGCGTTTCTGCAGCTCTCAGATATTCCCATCATCTAAACAAAGATTGGATTTATCTGTAGTGAAGAGCCCTTGTTCTAATTACCGGAGAATAAAAGTGAGGACACTTATGTGTACAACGCGGCCACTGATGAGAGCAGAATAGATGACGGAGGATGAGAGCACTTGTCCTCTTATAGGAGCAGCAATAAGCCTGTGCCAAATAATCCCACTCACCCGTCCTCTGTGCTGTCATTGATACTTGGTTGTTCCTCTTAAATAAGCTTAGTGGTGAATATGTGGGGGTCATAACCAATTTGGCATTCATTTTGGGACATGGCGGTCAGATGATGGATGGCCACTCTGTAGAGAAGACATAGGAGATGTGGATGATTCTATCTGGATTGCGCCATCTAGTGGCAGCTGATGGCTATTAGAAAATGTGTCAAAAAGAAAAATAACACCATGGTGGTCCTCCAGGACTTTATGGTCATTAATATTAAAATCCTTGTCACTACTTACACACTTGTAGAGAATTGTTAATAGAAGCGGGTGGAGAAGACGATGTAAATAATGGATTGGACCTTTATTGGGCCGATCAGTGGACGTACTGCGGATCCTGAGGGACTCAGTCCCAAGACAACCCCTTTATATCTAAGTGTTCACTTACATCCCATTTCTTTAAAATGTATGACTTTTCAAGCCATTTCATGTGAATTGTAATCTTTCTATTCCTTATGGAAAATCAATAATTCATTACCCGGAGATTATGTTCACTGACAGCAAGCAGAGATCTTGACAGTAATCAAAACTTTTTATAAATGGTGGTCTCCTATCATAGATCATCAATCCGGGGCACACACAGATATATCATAACCACCTGAGTGATTATGATATGACCCCTACTCCATGCAATAACGTAATATGGTGGAAATACACATTTATAAGATGGCGCAAATGCTAAGGAAAGAGTTCAGATTCTTTTTCCCCCATAGAAACAGTGCCACCAGTGTTCATGTCTGGTACTGCAGCTCAGCAACATTCAAAATTAGGCTGAGCTGCAATACCAGAAATGAACAGGGGTGGCACTGTTATTAGAAAGAACCCCAGCCCCCTCCCCCCCCCAACAAACCCTGTAATTATGAATGAGGTTGAGCTGCAGTACCAGATTTGAACACAGGTGGCGCTATTTATAGAAAAGAAAAACCTCACAACTTCCTAATCCTGACTACACGCCCCCAAGAGGAAGCTATCGCGAAACGCGCGTCGGGGTTCAGCAGGAATCGGCGTGCCACGTGTGGTGGTCAGCGGGGAGCACCGCTTTCTAAAGGTAATATGTACCATTAGGTTTTTCATCCTGTGTATTGACATCCACAGGTGCATGCAGTGCTAGGTGGAATATAACACTGTGTCTTATCTAGATTGCTAGGTGGCTGCATATTTTTCTGCTGCACCTGCCACACTCTTTAACATCAGATTAGTATGTAGGCTTGGTGCAGACCATTTCCAGGTAGCACCTGGGTCTTTTTGGGACAGTATAGTATTTTTTACCGGCATATGATCCATTTCTGGATTAATATAATGGGGCGGATATATCGCATGTAGTAGTCGTTGCCACTATGCTTAATTTATTACTTTTCATGTGACTACATTTTCTAGTGCGCCCTGTTTGATATAAAAGTACGTATTTGGCTCGAATGGATCTATCAGCATGTGTACGGTTGTCTCACCTACATTTTCAATACTGTTATGATTGAGTGTATAAATTTGATCGCACTTTGGTCTAGGATTTATTTCAGCAACATTCAACAGAGCATGTGGTTTGGAACCTCCATTTCCTCATCTCGCTGGAGTTGGTATAATTATATTTATATACTATCAACAATAGTTGATTTTAATATTGAAATTCTTTATAAAGTGGAGATTTGAGGTTAGTGGAGGTATTTTCTCAGCATGCTCTGCTGTTGAACAATTTTTGTACAATAAAATTACGCATTTGGCTTTAATATATTTATCATCATGCGTACGGTTGTCTAATCCATATCTTCGCCTAGTGCATAAATCGGATAGCACTTTTGTTCAGTATTTATTCTGGTTACTTTCAATAGAGCATGCGGTTTGAGCCTCCATGTCTTCATCTCGCTGAAGTTGTTATAATTATAAATTGTTGACTTCAATACTGAAATTCTTCATAAGATGATGTTTTGAAGTTTGTGGAGGTATTTTCTCAGCATGCTCTATTATTGAAAAATCTTACTTATCATCTCTTGCTCCCTTGCGACTATTAGATTTTGCTTTACGCTTACCTGCCATTATATATATCTGTTAGGTTTTGAGGCATTGTTTTATTTTTTGTATTTGTCTGTATTTGTTTGTGTTAATAAAGCTATAACTTTTTATTGAAAAGAATCCAAACACTCTTTGATTTAGCACGCAGTTTAAAAATTGCCTAGCTTATCAGTATGTTTAACGATTGAGTAGGGTGTTACCCATCCCACAGGTAGGGAAATGGGTCAGGGTTATATGTTTACATACACCCTAAAATGTATAACTCTAACCTTCTGCACATTACATGGGGTAGTAAAAGATAAGAAAAAAATCACTTTTCCCCCCCAGAAACAATGCCCCTTGTGTTCGAGTCTGGTACTGCAATTCAGCCCCATTTAATTGAAAGCTGTTAACATGCAATACCAAAAATGAACAGAGGTGGCATTGTTTCTGGAAAAAAATACCTGACAACCACCAAACCCTGTAAATCGGCAACCTCTGTGACCCTAAAACCCTACTTCTTACCAGTTGCAGATAAAATGAGCCCCTTATTCTCACCGACCAGTCCTATAATACAAGCATCCCCCACCGTCATCGATATCTGTGTTGATGCTTCGTCATCCAGCCGCTGACTTTTGTTTGAAAACTATAGAACCCCTTGAAATGAATGATCCTTTTATCTGGAGGGGGAGAGCACGACACTCATCTCACACAATGCCGACGCTCTGTGTTTTTTCACCTCCTCATTCAACGCCACAAACATGTCAAAATCCTTTTACTACTAATGTGGGAAATGGATGAGAGTGCTGCAAGTGAAAAAGCTAAAAAGAGGACGCATAGGGCGCATTCAAGGTAAAGCAGAGGAGGCGGCGGAGGGGGAGGGGGTGCAATAAAAATTATATAATAAGAGGCGGAAATATGACTCCAATAACACCATAAATGGTGCCGGCGGACACAGATAATCCACGTCCCTGACCATGATGGGGCTTGCAGTCTCCTAGCAGCAAGTCCTTACCTATATATCTATGCAAAGCAAGCTTACCTAGGCAGAACATGCTGGAATATGTAGTGCTACAATGGCATGGGTACCAGTGCTGGTCCTACACCTTTGCTTCTAAGCGAATAGCCCCCTCTAAAGGTACCTTCACACTAAACGATATCGCTAGCAATCCGTGACGTTGCAGCGTCCTCGCTAGCGATATCGTTCAGTGTGACACACAGCAGCGATCAGAATCCTGCTGTGATGTCGCTGGTCGGGGCTAGAGGGCCAGACCTTTCTTTGGTCGCTGGCTCTCCCGCTGACATCGCTGAATCGGCATGTGTGACACAGATTCAACGATGTCTTCGCTGGTAACCAGGGTAAACATTGGGTTACTAAGCGCAGGGCCGCGCTTAGTAACCCGATGTTTACCCTGGTTACCATCCTAAAAGTAAAAAAAACAAACGCTACATACTTACCTACCGCTATCTGTCCCCGGCGCTGTGCTTCTCTGCTCTGACTGTGAGCACAGCGGCCGGAAAGCACAGCGGTGACGTCACCGCTCTGCTTTCCGGCTGCCCGGCGCTCACAGCCAGAGCAGAGAAGCACAGCGCCGAGGACAGACAGCGGTAGGTAAGTATGTAGCGTTTGTTTTTTTTTACTTTTAGGATGGTAACCAGGGTAAACATCGGGTTACTAAGCGCGGCCCTGCGCTTAGTAACCCGATGTTTACCCTGGTTACCGGCATCGTTGGTCGCTGGAGAGCGGTCTGTGTGACAGCTCTCCAGCGACTAAACAGCGACGCTGCAGCGATCCGGATCGTTGTCTGGATCGCTGCAGCGTCGTTTAGTGTGAAGGTACCTTAATTCACATAGTACCCCCATGATGATAATCATACATTCCCATAATGTGAGCTCACTAGATATATGACAGACACCAGTGGCGTAACTAGAGTTTGATGTATAAATTTGGGATCTGGCAATGCTGTATGCTGGTCAGATGGCTAGACCCTTGTAGTGTTCTAAATCCTACATGGACAAATGTATTAAATGTATTATCCTGTGCCCATACTGGTACATATGTCCCTCAACCTGATATTTATATCCCCCATCCTGGTATACATGTCCCCTACCCTGGTATATATGTCCCCCATCCTGGTATTTATGTCCTCCTCCTGGTATTTATGTCTCCCATCTTGGTATACATGTCCCCCATCCTGGTATTTATGTCCCCTTCCTAATATTTATTTCTCCCATCTTAGTGTATATGTCCCCTATCCTGGTATATATGTCCCCCACCCTAATATTTATATCCCCCATCCTGGTATATATGTCCCCTATCCTGGTATATAGATGTTCCCCATCCTGGTACATAGATGTTCCCCATCCTGGTATACATGTCCCCCTTCATGGGAAAATTGTTATGAACAGGTAATTCAGAACCACAATGGACCTTGAAGTTCAGAGCACACAAAGTGACCTGACAATTACCAAAAACATAGGACGAGCTCTGAGACGTGGGAACTCTGCTGACCGCAATCCCTAATCCTATCACACCACACTAGAGGTAGCCGTGGATTGCGCCTAACGCTTCCTATGCAACTCGGCACAGCCTGAGAAACTAACTAGCCCTAAAGCTAGAAAAATAAGCCTACCTTGCCTCAGAGAAATTCCCCAAAGGAAAAGGCAGCCCCCCACATATAATGACTGTGAGTAAAGATGAAAATACAAACACAGAGATGAAATAGATTTAGCAAAGTGAGGCCCGACTTACTGAATAGACCGAGGATAGGAAAGATAGCTTTGCGGTCAACACAAAAACCTACAAACAACCACGCAGAGGGGCAAAAAGACCCTCTGCACCGACTAACGGTACGGAGGTGCTCCCTCTGCGTCTCAGAGCTTCCCAAGAAAAACCAATATAGCAAGCTGGACAGAAAAAATAGCAAACAAAAATAACACAAGCAGAACTTAGCTTATGCAGGAAAGACAGGTCACAGGAACGATCCAGGAGGAAGCAAGACCAATACTAGAACATTGACTGGAGGCCAGGATCAAAGCACCAGGTGGAGTTAAATAGAGCAGCACCTAACGACTTAACCTCATCACCTGAGGAAGGAAACTCAGAAGCCGCAGTACCACTCTCATCCACCAAAGGAAGCTCATAGACAGAACCAGCCGAAGTACCACTCACGACCACAGGAGGGAGCTTGGCCACAGAATTCACAACAGTACCCCCCCCTTGAGGAGGGGTCACCGAACCCTCACCAGAGCCCCCAGGCCGACCAGGATGAGCCACATGAAAGGCACGAACCAGATCGGCAGCATGGACATCAGAGGCAAAGACCCAGGAATTATCTTCCTGACCATAACCTTTCCACTTAACCAGATACTGGAGTTTCCGTCTCGAAACACGAGAATCCAAAATCTTCTCCACTATATACTCCAATTCCCCTTCAACCAAAACCGGAGCAGGAGGATCAATAGATGGAACCACAGGTGCCACGTATCTCCGCAACAATGACCTATGGAACACGTTATGGATGGAAAAAGAAGCTGGAAGAGTCAAACGAAAAGACACAGGATTAAGAACCTCAGAAATCCTATATGGACCAATGAAACGAGGCTTAAATTTAGGAGAGGAAACCTTCATAGGAATATAACGAGATGACAACCAAACCAAATCCCCAACACGAAGTCGGTTAGCGAAACGTTGAGCCTTCTCCTGGGACAAAGTCAAATTGTCCACTACATGAGTCCAAATCTGCTGCAACCTATCCACCACAGTATCCACACCAGGACAGTCCGAAGACTCAACCTGCCCTGAAGAGAAACGAGGGTGGAACCCAGAATTGCAGAAAAACGGCGAAACCAAAGCAGCCGAGCTGGCCCGATTATTAAGGGCGAACTCAGCCAAAGGCAAAAAGGACACCCAATCATCCTGATCAGCAGAAACAAAACATCTCAGATATGTTTCCAAGGTCTGATTGGTTCGTTCAGTCTGGCCATTTGTCTGAGGATGGAAAGCCGAGGAAAAAGACAAATGAATGCCCATGCTAGCACAAAAGGCTCGCCAAAACCTCGAAACAAACTGGGAACCTCTGTCAGAAACGATGTTCTCTGGAATGCCATGTAAACGAACCACATGCTGGAAAAACAATGGCACCAAATCAGAGGAGGAAGGCAATTTAGACAAGGGCACCAAATGGACCATCTTAGAGAAGCGATCACAAACCACCCAAATGACCAACATTCTTTGAGAGACGGGGAGATCCGAAATAAAATCCATAGAGATATGTGTCCAAGGCCTCTTCGGGACCGGCAAGGGCAAAACCAACCCACTGGCACGAGAACAGCAGGGCTTAGCCCGACGGCCACCAAAAGGATCTAGCCACCAAATCTCTGGTACCAAAGATTCCAGGATGACCAGCCAACACCGAGCAATGAACCTCAGAGATAACTTTATTCGTCCACCTATCAGGGACAAACAGTTTCTCCGCTGGGCAACGGTCAGGTCTATTAGCCTGAAATTTTTGCAGCACCCGCCGCAAATCAGGGGAGATAGCAGACAAAATTACCCCCTCTTTGAGAATACCCACCGGCTCAGGCAAACCCGGAGAATCGGGCACAAAACTCCTAGACAGGGCATCCGCCTTCACATTTTTAGAGCCCGGAAGGTACGAAACCACAAAGTCAAAACGGGAGAAAAACAGCGACCAACGAGCTGTCTAGGATTCAACCGTTTGGCAGACTCGAGATAAGTCAAGTTCTTGTGATCAGTCAAGACCACCACGCGATGCTTAGCTCCTTCAAGCCAATGACGCCACTCCTCGAATGCCCACTTCATGGCTAGCAACTCTCGATTGCCAACATCATAATTTCGCTCAGCAGGCGAAAATTTCCTGGAAAAGAAGGCGCATGGTTTCATCACCGACCAATCAGAACTTCTCTGCGACAAAACAGCCCCTGCTCCAATTTCAGATGCATCAACCTCGACCTGGAACGGAAGCGAAACATCTGGTTGGCACAACACAGGGGCAGAAGAAAAACGACGCTTCAACTCCTGAAAAGCTTCCACAGCAGCAGAAGACCAACTGACCACATCAGCACCCTTCTTGGTTAAATCAGTCAACGATTTAGCAATGCTAGAAAAATTATTGATGAAGCGACGATAAAAATTAGCAAAGCCCAGGAACTTCTGCAGACTCTTCAGAGATGTTGGCTAAGTCCAATCATAAATGGCCTGAACTTTAACAGGGTCCATCTCGATAGTAGAAGGAGAAAAAATGAACCCCAAAAATGAAACCTTCTGAACACCAAAGAGACACTTTGACCCCTTCACAAACAAAGAATTAGCACGCAGGACCTGGAACACCATTCTGACCTGCTTCACATGAGACTCCCAATCATCCGAGAAGACCAAAATATCATCCAAGTATACAATCAGGAAATTATCCAGGTACTCTCGGAAGATGTCATGCATAAAGGACTGAAACACTGATGGAGCATTAGAAAGCCCGAATGGCATAACCAGGTACTCAAAATGGCCTTCGGGCGTATTAAATGCTGTATTCCATTCATCGCCCCGTTTAATACGCACAAGATTATATGCACCACGAAGATCTATCTTGGTGAACCAACTAGCCCCCTTAATCCGAGCAAACAAATCAGACAGCAGCGGCAAGGGGTACTGAAATTTGACCGTAATTTTATTTAGAAGGCGGTAATCAATACAAGGTCTCAGCGAACCATCCTTCTTGGCCACAAAAAAGAACCCCGCTCCCAATGGCGACGATGACGGGCGAATATGACCCTTCTCCAAAGACTCCTTCACGTAACTCCGCATAGCGGCGTGCTCAGGTACAGATAAATTAAACAGTCGACCTTTAGGAAACTTACTACCAGGAATCAAATCGATAGCACAATCACAATCCCTATGCGGAGGTAGGGCATTGGACTTGGGCTCATCGAATACATCCCGGTAATCAGACAAGAACTCTGGGACCTCAGAAGGGGTGGATGATGAGATAGACAGAAATGGAACATCACCATGTACCCCCTGACAACCCCAGCTGGACACAGACATTGATTTCCAATCTAATACTGGGTTATGGACTTGTAGCCATGGCAACCCCAACACGACCACATCATGCAGATTATGCAACACCAGAAAGCGAATATCCTCCTGGTGCGCAGGAGCCATGCACATGGTCAGCTGGGTCCAATACTGAGGCTTATTCTTGGCCAAAGGCGTAGCATCAATTCCTCTCAATGGAATAGGACACTGCAAGGGCTCCAAGACAAACCCACAGCGCCTGGCAAACTCCAAGTCCATCAAATTCAGGGCAGCGCCTGAATCCACAAATGCCATGACAGAATAGGAAGACAAAGAGCAGATCAAAGTAACGGACAAAAGAAATTTCGACTGTACCGTACCAATGGTGGCAGACCTAGCGAACCGCTTAGTGCGCTTAGGACAATCGGAGATAGCATGAGTGGAATCACCACAGTAGAAACACAGCCCATTCTGACGTCTGTGTTCTTGCCTTTCAGCTCTGGTCAAAGTCCTATCGCACTGCATAGGCTCAGGTTTATGCTCAGATAATACCGCCAAATGGTGCACAGATTTACGCTCACGCAAGCGTCGACCGATCTGAATGGCCAAAGACATAGACTCATTCAGACCAGCAGGCATAGGAAATCCCACCATGACATCCTTAAGGGCTTCAGAGAGACCCTTTCTGAAAATAGCTGCCTGCGCACATTCATTCCATTGAGTGAGCACGGACCACTTTCTAAACTTCTGACAATAAATCTCTATCTCATCCTGACCCTGACACAGAGCCAGCAAATTTTTCTCTGCCTGATCCACTGAATTAGGTTCATCGTACAGCAATCCGAGCGCCAGGAAAAACGCATCAATATTACATAATGCAGGATCTCCTGGCGCAAGGGAAAATGCCCAGTCTTGAGGGTCGCCACGTAATAAAGAAATAGTGATCTTAACTTGTTGAACTGGGTCACCAGAGGAGCGGGGTTTCAAAGCCAGAAATAGTTTACAATTATTTTTAAAATTCAAAAACTTAGTTCTATCTCCAGAAAATAACTCAGGAATAGGAATTTTAGGTTCTAACATAGGATTCTGAACCACTAAATCTTGAATATTCTGTACATTTATAGCGAGATTATCCATCAAAGAGAACAGACCCTGAATGTCCATGTCCACACCTGTGTTCTGAACCACCCTGATGTAAAGGGGAATAGAAAGACAGAACACAGTGCAAAGAAAAAAAAATGGTCTCAGAACTTCTCTTTTCCCTCTGTTGAGAAGCATTAGTACTTTGGTTCTCCAGTACTGTTATGAACAGGTAATTCAGAACCACAATGGACCTTGAAGTTCAGAGCACACAAAGTGACCTGACAATTACCAAAAACATAGGACGAGCTCTGAGACGTGGGAACTCTGCTGACCGCAATCCCTAATCCTATCACACCACACTAGAGGTAGCCGTGGATTGCGCCTAACGCTCCCTATGCAACTCGGCACAGCCTGAGAAACTAACTAGCCCTAAAGATAGAAAAATAAGCCTACCTTGCCTCAGAGAAATTCCCCAAAGGAAAAGGCAGCCCCCCACATATAATGACTGTGAGTAAAGATGAAAATACAAACACAGAGATGAAATAGATTTAGCAAAGTGAGGCCCGACTTACTGAATAGACCGAGGATAGGAAAGATAGCTTTGCGGTCAACACAAAAACCTACAAACAACCACGCAGAGGGGCAAAAAGACCCTCCGCACCGACTAACGGTACGGAGGTGCTCCCTCTGCGTCTCAGAGCTTCCAGCAAGCAAGAAAAACCAATATAGCAAGCTGGACAGAAAAAATAGCAAACAAAAATAACACAAGCAGAACTTAGCTTATGCAGGAAAGACAGGCCACAGGAACGATCCAGGAGGAAGCAAGACCAATACTAGAACATTGACTGGAGGCCAGGATCAAAGCACCAGGTGGAGTTAAATAGAGCAGCACCTAACGACTTAACCTCATCACCTGAGGAAGGAAACTCAGAAGCCGCAGTACCACTCTCATCCACCAAAGGAAGCTCATAGACAGAACCAGCCGAAGTACCACTCACGACCACAGGAGGGAGCTTGGCCACAGAATTCACAACAGAAAATCTAAAGAAATCAACCAAGATATCAGGAAGAGAATTGTGGACTTGCACAAGTCTGGCTCATCCTTGGGTACAATTTCAAGATACCTGAAGGTGCCTCATACATCTGCACAAACAATTATACACAAGTACAAACAAGATTGGAATGTACAGCCATCACATCGCTCAGGAAGGAGATGGGTTCTGTGTCCCAGAGATAAACATGCTTTGGTCGGACATATGCATATCAACCCAAGGAGAAAAGCAAAAGATCTTGTGTAGATGATGGCGGAAGCTTGTAAGATTGTGTCACTATCCATAGTGAAACGACTACTGTATCAACATGGGCTGAAAGGCCAGTCTGCCAGGAAGAAGCCATTACCCGAAAAGAAACATTAACCCCTTTCTGACATTAGACGTACTATCCCGTCGAGGTGGTCTGGGCCCCTATGACCTCTGGGGGTCCTTCCGGGTCCTGCAGGGAGGTGGCTTGCAAGCGCCTGCTGATAGCAGGAGCCGGCAAGCCTCCTGCACTGCCTGTCAGATCGCTGATCTGACTCAGTGCTTTGCAAAGTGTCGGATCAGCGATCTGACACTATACAGTGATATCCCACCCTGGGACAAAGTAAAAAAGTTTAAAAAAACAAAATATTAACATGTGTAAAAAAAAAAAATTATAAATAAAGAAAAAAAGATATTGTTCCAATAAATACATTTCTTTATATATATATATATATATATATATATAAAAACAATAAAAGTACACATATTTAGTATCGCCGCGTCCGTAATGACCCGACCTATAAAACTTTCCCACTAGTTAACCCCTTCAGTGAACACCATAAAAAAAAAAAACAGGCAAAAAACAATGCTTTATCATCATACCGCCGAACAAAAAGTGGAATAACACACAATCAAAAAGACGGATATAAATAAACATGGTACCGCTGAAAACGTCATCTTGTCCTGCAAACAACAAGCCACAATACAGCATCATCAGCGAAACAATAAAAAAGTTATAGCCCTCAGAATAAAGTGATGCAAAAATAATAATTTTTTTCTATAAAATAGTTTTTATTGTATAAAAGCACTAAAACATAAAAAATTATATAAATGAGGTATCGCTGTAATCGTACTGACCAGAAGAATAAAACAGCTTTATCAATTTTACCAAACGCGGAACGGTATAAACGCCTCCCCCAAAAGAAATTCATGAATTGCTGGTTTTTGTTCATTCTGCCTAATAAAAATCAGGATTAAAAGCGATCAAAAAATGTCACGTGCCTGAAAATGGTACAAATAAAAATGTCAGCTTGTCCCGCAAAAACAAGACCTCACATGACTCTGTGGGCCAAAATATGGAAAAATTATAGCTCTCAAAATATGGTGATGAAAAAAATATTCTTTGCAATAAAAAGCTTCTTTTAGTGTGTGACAGCTGCCAAACATAAAAACTAGCTATAAATAGTAAATATAATTTCCCTTTATCACCACCTTAGTTAGGGAAAAATAATAACATTGAAAAAAGTATTTATTTCCATTTTCCCATTAGGGTTAGGGTTGGGGCTAAAGTTAGGATTATGGTTGGGGCTAAAGTTAGGGTTGGGGTTAAAGTTAGGGTTGGGGCTAGAGTTGGGGTTAGGATTACGTTTAAGGTTGGGTTAGTTGCGTGTCAGGGTTAGGGGTGTGGTTAGGGTTGGGATTAGGGTTAGAGGTGTGTTGGGGTTAGGGGTGGGTTGGGATTAGCATTAGGGGTGTGTTCGGGTTAGGGTTGTGGTTAGGGTTGGGATTAGGGTTAGGGGGGTTAGGGTTGGAGTTAGAATTGGGGGGTTTCCACTGTTTAGGCTCTGCGTTATAAACTGTAGTGAAATACTTGGGGGTGCAAAGTTCTCACAAGACATCTAGATAAGTTCCTTGGGGGGTCTAGTATCCAATATGGGGTCACTTGTGGGGGTTTCAATGTTTAGGCACATCAGGGGCTCTGCAAACGCAACATGACATCCGATCTCAATTCCATCCATTTCTGCGTTGAAAAAGTAAAACAGTGCTCTTTCCCTTCCGAGCTCTGCTGTGCGTCCAAACAGTGGTTTACCCCAACATTTGGGGCATCAGCGTACTCAGGACAAAATGGGCAACAACTTTTGTGGTCCAATTTCTCCTGTTAGACTTGGGAAACTAAAAATTGAGGGGCTAAAAAATAATTTCTGTGAAAAAAAAAAAGATTTTTTATTTTCAACGCTCTGGATTATAAACTTTAGTGAAACACTTGGGGGTTCAACGTTCTCACAAGACATCTAGATAAGTTCCTTGGGGGGTCTAGTATCCAATATGGGGTCACTTGTGGGGGTTTCAATGTTTAGGCACATCAGGGGCTCTGCAAACGCAACATGACATCCGATCTCAATTCCATCCATTTCTGCGTTGAAAAAGTAAAACAGTGCTCTTTCCCTTCCGAGCTCTGCTGTGCGTCCAAACAGTGGTTTACCCCAACATTTGGGGCATCAGCGTACTCAGGACAAAATGGGCAACAACTTTTGTGGTCCAATTTCTCCTGTTAGACTTGGGAAACTAAAAATTGAGGGGCTAAAAAATAATTTCTGTGAAAAAAAAAAAGATTTTTTATTTTCAACGCTCTGGATTATAAACTTTAGTGAAACACTTGGGGGTTCAACGTTCTCACAACACATCTAGATAAGTTCCTAAGGGGGTCTAGTTTACAATATGAGGTCACTTGTGGGGGGTTTCTACTGTTTAGGTACATCAGGGGCTCTGCAAACGCAACGTGACTCCCGCAGACCATTCCATCAAAGTCTGCATTCCAAATCGCCACTTCTTCCCTTCCGAGCTCCTGCAATACTGAAGAAACATCTCAAAACATCAGCCAGGAAGTTAAAGCTTGGGCGGAAATGAGTCTCCCAAATTGACAATGTCCCGAAGCATATTGCCAAATTGGTAACAAAGTGGCTTCAGCATAACAAAGTCAATGTCAAGGCCTGGTCTCAATCCTATTGAAAATTTATGGGCAAAGCTGAAAAGGGCAGTGCGAGCAAGGGGACATACACATCGGGATCAGTTACACCAGTTTTTTCAGGAGGAATGGGCCCAAATTCCAATCAACTATTGTGAGAAGCTTGTGGAAGGAGATCCCAAACATCTGACCCGAGTCATTCAGTGTAAGGGCAATGGTACCAAATACTTATGAAATGGATGGAAACCTTTGACTTTGCAGTAAGTAATAAAAATGCCTTAAAACATTTTCTCTCTCATTATTCTGGCAATTGGCATATTAATAATTATGGTAATCCTAATTGACCTAAAATGGGTTTTATTCTGATTTCATGTCAGATATTGAGAAAAACATGCAGATGTGTCTTTATATAGTGCATGGAATCTTCTGGTTTCAACTGCAGGTAATGAGACAAGTTGACCAAATACCTCCAGCTTTCTCCTGGTATAAGGGCTTCATCCCATAGAAGTGGCCTATGGGACACCTGTGTGAACGTTTCTCCTAAATATTTGGCTTATCCTGCAAGCGGTGGCTTGGAATTGAGGGCTAGTTGGCAACAAGGAGGATGTGAAGACATAAGTCAGCACGAGTGGAAGAACTTGCATCATATGACAACCCACAATGTGTAATATGTATATCAGACATCTGAGGGAGCTCCGGGAACAAGAGCGGAGGTGCAGGAGACGTAATATACATGGTAATTTATTATATATGTACTTTGACTGATATTTGCTCTCAGGTGGGACACGACCAGTCTATCATCCTGGAAAATTTTCTTCAGTCTCAAAAAGTTGGAAGCCCCAAGACTGATGTCTGGAGGGGGACGACAAGGTAACTACAGTGTAATTTTGCAAATTTGGGGTCATGTACATTTTTCTAAAATCTTGTAAAACAGTGGTGTGCATGGGGCCGCTGCAGGGACTTGTTGTGATGGGTGACAGGGTTGGTTTTATATTTAAGCTACTTTTCTACGGTCAGGTTACTTATCTACAGGGCTAGGTCAGCAAGCTCAAACTTTGTCCTAAGTTAAGGAACACTTCCAATGTGCCAGATCCTCTTATTCCCGTATGATGAGCTCTAGTTCTTCACATTGGGCTTTGCAGATGGCCCTGCGTGATCCTATTTGATCACCTACCTAGGCCTAAGGCTAAGCGAAACATACACAGTGCACTGCAGCCTTGCAGTGCTTGAATCCTGGGTTCAAACCCCAGCAAGGACAACATCTGCAAAGAGTTTGTATGTTCTCTCCGTGTTTGTGTGGGTTTCCTCCGGGTACTCCGGTTTCCTCCCACATTCCAAAGACATACTGATAGGGAATTTAGACAGCGACGATAATGTGTGCAAACTGTAAAGCACTTTGGAATATGTTAGCGCTATATAAAAATAAAGATTATTATTATTACACGAGTGTCTTGGTATTAAGACTTTCTAGAATGACAGAGTTCTGTCTGCTACCTGTTTCCGGTCTTCCCGAACCTCTGCTATGTGTGTCCACCTGGAGCTTCCAAGATGTCTCTTTTCCTGCCAGACGCTTCCAAAACCTCTGTTATTTGTATCTGGGCTTCCAGGACCTCTGCAGCATTTCTGCCTGCAGCTTCCAGGATGTCTCATGTCCACCTGAAGCTTCCAGGTCCACTGTCCCCTGCGATTATAACAGCTGTTTTAGCTTGTGGCTTCCAGGACGTCTTCTGTTCGCTTGTGGCTTCCAGGATGTCTCATGTATGCCTGTGGCTTCTAGGATGCCTCCTACCGCCTGTGGCTTCCAGCACCACTGCTATGTGTCCCTTGCGACATCCAGGATGCCCCTGTCTGACATCAGTCTTCCAGGACCTATGGTACCTATTCCCAGTCTTCCAGGACCTTTGATACCTGTTTCGGCACTCATGTCTGCTTACTCCGGTACCTCTGCTACCTGTTTTGCACATGCCTAACCTGCCTGCTGCACCAATGCCCATGTACCCACCTGGACCTTGGGCATTGAGGATCCACTTCACTTAGTGATCCTAACACAATGACCCTTTAATATGAAATGGCCAAGGTGAAGACTGTGTTTTTCTATTAAACCAACAGATTCTTAGTTACTGTGGAGACCCAGCATTGTATCTTAATTAACCAGACAACTAATTTTAAGCAAGAAGAATAGACTATTATCTGTATGTTGGCTTTTGAATTTATGTGTTGGTCAAGAAAACAGACTTGTGCTTGGGTATGCCTGTAATTTTGACATTTCATATAACATATTGTGCTCTTATTCTTGATGACTAGTGATGTCTACCGATATTCTAATTATGCATTGTGTAGGCCAGATAGTTTGGTTACTTTGAGAACAGAGAAGGAAAACTATGCAAACAGATTAAATAATCAAGTAATGCTACTTGATCTTATCTCCATTCTTACCCTTTATGTCAATACTGAATGAAGGACACTTGTTAAGTATAAAAAGAGGTTACATGCCACTATAGAGAGAGAGAAACGGCTAGAGATTCTACCAAGATATCCAAACATCCCGGAGACCCTACAGGAATTGCTGCCAATTCATCATGGCTCCATGACATGGATCTATCATTCTACAGGAAGCAACCTAGGGGACCTCGGCCCTGGCTGGAAGAATACAGATCTGCTCCATTGACCATCACTGAACCATGGATACGTTTGGAGAAAGCCAGGATTGGGAACCACTGGTCGCCTGGCTCCATGGAGATGTTTGGAGAAGCCAGGTTGTAACCCTCGGGTCAACTGGCCTTGTAACTCAATGGACTGTCATCTTCTTAAGCTTGTTACCTCCTTTCTGTGTAAGCGCCACAAGTGGGGTAGTCGACTCTTGGAGCTCTGAAGTAACAGCTACCATTATCCCAACGAGTCAGCGGAAGGGAGAGACTCTGTAATGTGCACCATCTTGGGGTATTTTGCTGGGACTGTTATACTTGTTATCTGCCTCTTTTGTGGTTCAATAAAGCATTGCCACACTGTTTTACCCTAACCCTGTGTTGTCTGAGTAGCGTTATGCCCATGTTAAAAGTAGAGCGGGCATTCAGCGGGACGATCCCTGGTCCATCCCCGGTCCATGCGGTTCCGGCTAGCAGACTGGGGCACCTGCTGAACCCCCTTTCCTCCCCGTGTCTGCACAGTTACATTTCTTTTTTTTTTTTTTTTACAGTGCAAAATTCTCCTCGGCTACCATTCAATCTTTTTAGAGTAATGCAGCAAAGAAAAGACAGAAAGGAGGGGAGAGGAGGGAGATGCAACTGCAGAATCTCTTTCTCTCTGGGTCTCGTGAGGGGTGAATGAATAAAAGACAAATTTAAAAATGTAATTGTCTCTAACTATCCTCATGTCACACAAGGAAGAAACTACACATTGAACAAGCATGGGAAGAGGAAATATGGATGAAGGGTGGATACATTGGAAAGTTACTTTTCTTTATCAAGGTTATTTATAATCAGGGCAACAAAGTCTATCTTCGTCAACTCTGCTGGAAAACACCCTAGAACTGGTATTTGGAGGGCTGCATTTTTTATTTTATAACAAGTACATGGTGCATTAATGGGAACCTGTCAGCAGGATTGTGCACAGTAACTACAGACAGTGTCAGGTCGGCGCCGTTATACTGATTACAATGATACCTGGTGATTAAATCCGTCTTGTGGTTGTTTGTGGTTGTTGTGTAATCTTTATTATCAGTTTCGTGTTAATGAGATTCTCGTTCCCTAAGGCAGGGTTGGTGTATGTGGTGCTCTGATTAGATATTCATATTCCAGACTTGAAGAGAACACAGAAGTCAAGGAGGAGGGGAGAGGAGGGGGATGCAACTGCAAAATCTCTCTCTGTGTCTGTGACTACCTGCGGCAAGAGGAGAGGAATAACTAAAGAATAGAAAGATCGGATTGGCTCAAACCATCTTCATATCCTCAGATGAGCCCGCCGCTCAGCAAGCCGAGGAAGAGGATCGATGGGTATAAAAAAAGGCAGGAAGAGGGAAAAGACTTCTCGCTCTGCATCAAAGCCATGATCATGTGTTTTTTTTTTTGTTTGCAAATGCAAAGTGCAAACAGTCTCTTTTTCCCAGTGGCTTTCAGATATTTTCCTTGAAGAAACAAACACTTGATACTTGGAGGCGACTTTTTTCTTGCATACATTTTCTGACTCTAAAAGCAATTTATTTCTTTTAATGGTGAGAGCCTCTTCTCCAGCTGTGCAAACTGATCTCCACGCTGCAAGATGAGAGCCATTGCCTAACGTTGGGTGCGTTTCGCCGGGGTCATCTACACAGCGGTAGCGGGAGGGTGATTGCATGTGATGTGCATTGCAAAAATGTGTGTAATTAATGAATGGGGGGAGACAGGTTTAATAACCACATGCAGCTGGAATTCAGATGAGATCTTTTTCCTTGTGCGCATTCCCATGACGTGACACTCATCAAGTGTTTCGATGGCAGGTAATTACTTTGATTAGCAGGTGCACCAGGATTTTGCATATTAATGGAAGAGGCGATGAACATGGAGCTGCACATTTGTTCTATATGTCCTAGTTTTGGAGCGGGGGAGGGGCGGACGAGGTAACGGCCATGTGCGCTATATAAGGAGCCTTCAGACCTATTTATAAGTATGAGACCTAAAGGCGTCAGAGGGAAAATAGAGCAAACGACAAAAGGTGTCACTTTAAGCGCTTGAGTCCCAATACATAATATATAACGGGACACCACCTGCCATGTGCCCTTTATAACACTGATGCCTCATGCGGTCTTTGGGGGCGACCCCTGCACCCCATATAGCTATTCCTCTAGCAAACAATGCATCCGTACAAAGTGGAAGCCCATAGCACTGGTAACAGGAGTATTCACATTACTGTGGTGCACAGGATAATGGCAGGTGTAATCTCATCAATTAAAAGGACGGGCCCCGGGGATCACCTTTACAAAATATCGGCTTGCTTGTTTGCATTCAGAATCAACTATTACAGCATTGTGTGACAGAAGAAAGTTCCATAGTCTCACTGCTCTCACAGTAACAAGTCCATAGTCTCACTGCTCTTACAGTAACAAATCCATAGTCTCACTGCTCTTACAGTAAAGAATCCATAGTCTCATTGCTCTTACAGTAAAGAATCCATAGTTTCACTGCTCTTACAGTAACAAATCCATAGTCTCACTGTTCTTACAGTAACAAATCCATAGCATCACTGCTCTTACAGTAAAGAATCCATAGTCTCATTGCTCTTACAGTAAAGAATCCATAGTCTCACTACTCTTACAGTAAAGAGTCCATAGTCTCATTGCTCTTACAGTAAAGATATCTCACTGCTCTTACAGTAAAAAGTCCATAGATTCATTGCTACTACAGTAAAGAATCCACAGTCTCATTGCTCTTATAGTAAAGAGTCCATAGTCTCATTGCTTATGGTAAATATAGTCTCATTGCTGTTACAGTAAAGAATCCATAGTCCCACTGCTCTTACAGTAAAGAATCCATAATCTCATTGATTTTTACAGTATAGAAGCCATAGTCGACTCTCATTGCTCTTACAGTAAAGAATCTATAGTCTCATTGCTCTTACAGTAAAGAGTCCATAGTCTCATGGCTTACAGTAACAAATCCATAGTCTCACTGCTCTTACAGTAAAGAATCCATAGTCTCACTGTTCTTACAGTAAAGAATCCATAGTTTCACTTACAGTAAAGAATCCATAGTCTCACTGCTCTTACAGTAACAAATCCATAGTCTCACTGCTCTTACAGTAAATAATCCATAGTCTCATTGCTCTTACAGTAAAGAATCCATAGTTTCACTGCTCTTACAGTAACAAATCCATAGTATCACTGCTCTTATAGCACAGAATCCATAGTATCACTGCTCTTACAGTAAAGAATCCATAGTCTCACTGCCCTTACACTAAATAATCCATAGTCTCATTGCTTTTACAGTAAAGAATCCATAGTCTCACTACTCTTACAGTAAAGAGTCCATAGTCTCATTGCTTACAGTAAATATAGTCTTTTTGCTGCTACAGTAAAGAATCCATAGTCTCATTGCTCTTACGGTAAAGAATCCATAGGCTCATTGCTTACAGTAAATATAGTCTCATTGTTCTTACTGTCAAGAATCCATAGTCTCATTGCTCTTACAGTAAAGATCTCACACTGTTCTTACAGTAAAAAGTCCATAGATTCATTGCTGTTACAGTAAAGAATCCATAGTCTCATTGCTATTATAGTAAAGAGTCCATAGTCTTATTACTTATGGTAAATATAGTCTCATTGCTGTTACAGTAAAGAATCCATAGTCGCATTGCTCTTACAGTAAAGAATCCAGTCTCATTGCTCTTACAGTAAAGAATCCATAGTCTCATTGCTCTTATAGTAAAAAGTCCATAGTCTCATTGCTTATGGTAAATATAGTCTCATTGCTGTTACAGTAAAGAATCCATAGTCTCATTGCTGTTACAGTAAAGAATCCATAGTCTCATTACTCTTACAGTAAAGAATCCATAGTCTCATTGCTCTTACAGTAAAGAGTCCATAATCTCATTGCTTATGGTAAATATAGTCTCATTGCTGTTACACTAAAGAATCCATAGTCTCACTGCTCTTACAGTAAAGAGTCCATAGTAGCATTGCTGTTGCAGTAAAGAATCCATAGTCTGATTGCTGTTACAGTAAAGAATCCATAGTCTCATTGCTCTTACAGTAAAAAATCCATAGTCTCATTGCTCTTACAGTAAATAATCCATAGTCTCACTGATCTTACAATAAAGAATCTATAGTCTCATTGCTCTTACAGTAAAGAGTCCATTGTATCATTGCTGTTACAGTAAAGAATCCATAGTCTCATTGGTCTTACAGTAAAGAAGCCATAGTCGACTCTCATTGCTCCTACAGTGAAGAATCCATAGTCAATTCTCATTGCTCTTACAGTAAAACATCCATAGTCTCACTGCTCTTACAGTAAAGAATCTATAGTCTCATAGCTGTTACAGTAAAGAAGCCATAGTCTCATTGCTCTTACAATAAAGAATCCATAGTCCCATTGTTCTTACTGTAAAGAATCCATAGTCTCATTGCTCTTACAGTAAATAATCCATAGTCTCATTGCTCTTACAGTAAAGAATCCATAGTCTCATTGCTCTTACAGTAAAGAAGTCATAGTCTCATTGCTCTTACAGTAAAGAATCCATAGTCAATTCTCATTACTCTTACAGTAAAATATCCATAGTCTCACTGCTCTTACAGTAAAGAATCTATAGTCTCATAGCTGTTACAGTAAAGAAGCCATAGTCTCATTGCTCTTACAGTAAAGAATCCATAGTCCCATTGTTCTTACAGTAAAGAATCCATAGTCTCATTGCTCTTACAGTAAATAATCCATAGTCGACTCTCATTGCTCTTACAGTAAAGAATCCATAGTCTCATTGCTCTTACAGTAAAGAATCCATAGTCTCATTGCTCTTACAGTAAAGAATCCATAGTCTCACTGATCTTACAGTAAAGAATCCATAGTCTTATTGCTGTTACAGTAAAGCATCCATAGTCTCATTGCTCTTACAGTAAAGAAGCCATAGTCGACTCTCATTGCTCTTACAGTTAAGAATCCATAGTCTCATTGCTCTTACAGTAAAGAAGCTATAGTCGACTCTCATTGCTCTTACAGTAAAAAAATCCATAGTCTCACTGCTCTTACAGTAAAGAATCTATAGTCTCATAGCTGTTACAGTAAAGAAGCCATAGTCTTATTGCTCTTACAGTAAAGAATCCATAGTCCCATTGTTCTTACAGTAAAGAATCCATAGTCTCATTGCTCTTACAGTAAATAATCCATAGTCGACTCTCATTGCTCTTACAGTAAAGAAGCCATAGTCGACTCTCATTGCTCTTACAGTAAAGAATCCATAGTCTCATTGCTCTTACAGTAAAGAAGCCATAGTCGACTCTCATTGCTCTTACAGTAAAACATCCATAGTCTCACTGCTCTTACAGTAAAGAATCTATAGTCTCATAGCTGTTACAGTAAAGAAGCCATAGTCTCATTGCTCTTACAGTAAAGAATCCATAGTCCCATTGTTCTTACAGTAAAGAATCCATAGTCTCATTGCTCTTACAGTAAATAATCCATAGTCGACTCTCATTGCTCTTACAGTAAAGAGTCCATAGTCTCATTGCTGTTACAGTAAAGAATCCATAGTTTAATTGCTGTTAAGTAAAGAATCCATAGTCTCATTGCTCTTACAGTAAAGAAGCCATAGTCGACTCTCATTGCTCTTAC
This sequence comes from Ranitomeya imitator, assembly GCF_032444005.1. NCBI lineage: Eukaryota > Metazoa > Chordata > Amphibia > Anura > Dendrobatidae > Ranitomeya > Ranitomeya imitator. The sequence continues at coordinate 795,081,742 of NC_091282.1, read as the reverse complement.
AGTAAAGAATCCATAGTCGACTCTCATTGCTCTTACAGTAAAAAATCCATAGTCTCACTGCTCTTACAGTAAAGAACGTATAGTCTCATTGCTGTTACAGTAAAGAAGCCATAGTCTTATTGCTCTTACAGTAAAGAATCCATAGTCGACTCTCATTGTTCTTACAGTAAAGAATCCATGGTCTCATTGCTCTTACAGTAAAGAATCCATAGTCGACTCATTGCTCTTACAGTAAAGAATCCATAGTCTCATTGCTGTTACAGTAAAGAATCCATACTCTCATTGTTCTTACAATAAAGAATCCATAGTTGACTCTCATTGCTCTTACAGTAAAGAGTCCATTATCTCGTTGCTTATGGTAAATATAGTCTCATTGCTGTTACAGTAAAGAATACATAGTTTTACTGCTCTCACAGTTCAGAATCCATAGTCTCACTGCTCTTACAATAAAGAATCTATAGTCTCATTGCTCTTACAGTAAAGAGTCCTTAGTCTCATTGCTTGCAGTAAAGAGTCCATTGTCTCATTGCTTATGGTAAATATAGTCTCATTGCTGTAACAGTAAAGAATACATAGTTTTACTGCTCTTACAGTTCAGAATTCATAGTCTCACTGCTCTTACAATAAATAATCTATAGTCTCATTGCTTACAGTAAATATAGTCTAATTGCTGTTACAGTAAAGAATCCATAGTCCCACTGCTGTTACAGTAAATACAAAGTATCACTGCTGTTGCAGTAAAGACAGAGTCACTGCTCATAGAGTAAATACATAGTATTACTGATATTACAGTTCAGAATCCATAGTCTCACTGCTCTTACAATAAAGAATCTATAGTCTCATTATTCTTAAGGTACCGTTACACTAAACGACTTACCAACGATCACGACTAGCGATACGACCTGGCCGTGATCGTTGGTAAGTCGTTTTGTGGTCGCTGGGGAGCTGTCACACACACAGCTCTCTCCAGCGACCAACGATCAGGGGAACGACTTCGGCATCGTTGAAACGGTCTTCAACGATGCCGATGTCCCCGGGTAACGAGGGTAAACATCGGGTTACTAAGCGCAGGGCCGCACTTAGTAACCCGATATTTACCCTGGTTACCATTGTAAAAGTAAAAAAAAAACCAAACACTACATACTCATATTCCGATGTCTGTCATGTCCCCCGGCGTCCACAGGGTTAAAACTGCTTTCGGCAGGAGCGCTGCTAATGCACGCGCTGCTGCCGAGAGCTTTCCCTGCACTGTGTCAGCCCCGGCCGTAAAGCAGCGGTGACGTCACCACTGTGCTCTGCTTTACGGCCGGCCGGCGCTGACACAGTGCAGGGAAAGCTCTCGGCAGCAGCCCTGGTTACCAGTGAACACATCGCTGGATCGGTGTCACACACGCCGATTCAGCGATGACAGTGGGTGATCAGCGACCAAAAAAAGGTCCTGATCATTCCCCAGCGACCAACGATCTCCCAGCAGAGGCCTGATCGTTGGTCGCTGTCATGCTTAACGATTTTGTTAACGATGTCGTTGCTACGTCACAAAAAGCAACGATATCATTAACGAAATCGTTATGTGTGAAGGTACCTTTACAGTAAAGAGTCCATAGTCTCATTGCTTACAGTAAATGTAGGCTAATTGCTGTTACAGTAAGGAATCCATAGTCTTACTGCTCTTACAGTAAAAATCCAGAGTCCCACTGCTGTTACAGTAAATACAAAGTATCACTGCTGTAACAGTAAAGACAGAGTTGCTGCTCATACAGTAAATACATAGTATTACTGATATTACAGTGAAGAATCCGTAGTCTCACTGCTCTTACTGTAAAGAATCCATTATTTCATTGTTTTTACACTAAAGAACCCATGTCTATGATGATGGTGAAGCATTCTTTGCTCTAGACATGATGGATTTCCTCTTGTAATGATTACAGGACTAAGGTACCTTCACACATAACGATATCGTTGACGATATCGTTGCTTTTTGTGACGTAGCAACGATATCATTAAGGAAATCATTATGTGTGACAGCGACCAACGATCAGGCCCCTGCTGGGAGATCGTTGGTCGCTGAGGAAAGTTCAGAACTTTATTTCGTCGCTGGATCTCCCGCTGACATCGCTGGATCGGCGTGTGTGAGAATTCTCAGGATTTTGCCAGGAAAAAATCCTGACGTGTGCACATACCCTGAAAGTGGTTTTTCACTTTTAGAAAAGTAGACTGCAAGCATTTCTTATGATGTAAAATAACAATGATATATGGTAGTTCTCAATCTCTCCCGATCTAGGTCCACTTTGTTTTAGCTGGAGACGTTTGCTGACAGTGCAGTCACCGCTGCACCATTCACTGCGTTCAGAGGTCCTTGATGTCTACCTTGGCATCGGAGCTCTTTAAACATTGTGAATCCCTTTAATAACCTTGGTCGCCACAATCTGCACCTACTCTAATTCAACTCTTTCCATCTTATCCCCTTGAGCCCCAAACTGTGGCCACACCAGTGACCCGTATAGAGGAAAACTAAGGGCAGGATCCATTACTGCATTTGCGCCTATTTTTTAAGTTTTTATTGTTTTGATCATTTTTTCTTTGTGCCATTTTCAGCTCTCCATTTGCGCATTTTTTAAAGTCCCTTTGTATGTTCCCAGCTTTTTTTTCTTTTATTCACCACTGTGGGCGGAATTTATGGTTTCCAGATATTTGTACCTGATTAACCACTGGTGAAAAGTCGCAACATTTATCGCACATGTGCTCCATTCTCCCGCTGGACATTTAATTTTCACCTAAAATTTTTCAGGAGCAATTTTTGGATCCATTTAATGGAACATGCGCTAATAAGGACATAAAAAAGATAAAAAAAAAAAACAGAAAATAAAGAGCATTATTGCCTCTTTTAAAGCATCCCATAATTTGATATGCCTTGGCAGCAGCTGCCTGACATTGGCCACTAAATCTGAGTTTCCCAGTGTTTACTACTACTACTGTTTTCAAAATACAGAAGAAATGTAACAACTTTGCGCAGATGGCTGCAGTTAACCACTTAAATGCCGCTGTCAATGCCAGACAGTGGTGTCTTAAAGGTTGAGCAGTTGCTCATACACAACAGCTCCCATCATCACCCTTCCCCTCAGTTAGAGGCCTGCTGTAGACCCCTCTTTCTGCCATCTTGGTTCTCCTGTGAAGACGCAATTCTGTGGTATTACTGTACATAGAATAAGTGAATGGATGATTGCAGGTTCATGTTCACTAAAAAAACAAAAACCAAAAGTTAAGAAATAACAAAAAGTTTTAATTATTTACTATTTATTATAATTTATTATTATTTAAGTTTTTATATATTATATATAAGAAAAAAATATACAACTTTGATTCACTCCTCTCTTCTCCAATTTAAAGTAAAAAAAAAGATCTAATTTGATATCATAGCATGTGTAAAAGTCTGATCTAATCTGTATAGTTAACTCAGTCAAGAGAAAAAAAAATCAAAATGCCAAACTTAAATCATTTTAGTTATGACATTGCCATAAAAATATGCAGAAAACAAAGCAAAAATACCATGTATGTACTAAAAAAAAAAGCCATCACACAGCTCTATTGATGGAAAAATAAAAACATTACAGAAAATTGTATTTATTTGGTTATTTACAGATTTCAGATTTTTTTTTCTCACATCTTAAAATAAAAAAAACAACAACAAATGCCCGTTTGGGATGAATGCAACCTGTAAAATCTTTCGAAGATAAAATCCGTGGTCCTTGGTGGGACTCTAACTTTGGTCTCAGCCCTTTGTGAAATGATGGAGATCTGGAGGCGTCACTGACCGGCGCCGCCACCTATTCCAACTTACTTGTGTGCTGCCTGGTAAATACACGGAGAGCAATTTCCCGCTGATCCCAGCAATCCGCTCAAATCTGGGATCTCCCATTATCCCTCCTAGTTATCCCTTTAATGTGGCACAAACTTGTGAACTCCACATGGTACGGTCAGATACTGCCACAGAGCACGGAGTTGCACCCTTCCATTGCACACATTTTCCGCTCCACGGATACCTCTTTTTGCAGCATTATTACTATTTGCTTATTGATTCGCAGCAGGTGCTTTTAAAAAAAAAAATAAAAAAAAAATTCACGTGTACAAAAGATGATATTCCGGAATCCTTTGCTTCATTGCGCGCTTTGGGCGGGGTAGAGCGTTAATTATTTTCTGCATGCCAATCCACAATGAACCAATTACAGCAGCGCGTATCCATTTCAGCGCGCTCCGCTGTGCGCACACCCCCACAGTCACTTCACCTTGCCGAGCTGAATATTCCCTCGCTACAGTAACCCTCCATGCGGAGGAATTGAGCTCTAGAATGTGCTCGCTCTTTGTTTGCCCGCGCCTCCCCCAGAGATTGGAAAGAGCGTGCACTGAGCGAGGCTGGGGGTCTTTATGTTGGAACAACCTGCATCTGAGCGTGGTTTATTACACATGATGGGAGCAAAACTCTTTTATTTTCCCAGTGACAAAAGGCTTTGAGATCTCACGGCTTGTGGCTCGGAATAGTCACATGGCGCCACTTATATTTTCACGAGTTTTAGAAAATTTTATATAGCGAAAAGATAACGAAGTATAACTCAGAAATGACTTATATCATAAAGGGGCTATTGTCAAACACCCCCCAGGCACCGGGACCCAGGAATGTGCTGCATCATCTGCATGTCGGGATGTGGCAATGTGCAGGGTAAAGACATCCTGCGCAAACACATCGTGCTGCACAGTCCAACGTATCATCACAACGGAGCTGAAATCTTCCAGCCTTCCATGCTGCTTCAGAGTCTGCAAAGACATTGCGCTGGCGATTTACACTCTGGAAAGTATTATGTGTACATAAGAAACTGGAAAGGAAGTCTAAAAATAAGCTCTCATTTTCCCCCTCACAACTCTCATTTTCCCCTTAACGTCTCTCATTTTCCCCCTCACATCTCTCATTTTCCTCTCATTCCTCTCATTTTCACCTCACACCTCTCATTTTTCCCCTCACTCCGCATTTTCCCCTCACACCTTTAATTTTCCCCTCAGTATTTACCTGTATTTCATCTCTCCTGTATATAGTATATACCTGTATATCATCTCCTGTATATAGTACATACCTGTATGTCATCTCCCCTGTATATAGTATATACCTGTATGTCATCTCCACTGTATATAGTATATACCTGTATGTCATCTCTTCCTGTATATAATATATACCTGTATGTCTTCTCCCCTGTATATAGTATGTACCTAGATGTCATCTCCTGTATATAGTATATACCTGTGTGTCATCTCCCCTGTATATAGTATATACCTGTATGTCATCTCCACTGTGTATAGTATATACTTGTATGTCATCGCCTCCTGAATATAGTATATACGTGTGTCATCTGCTTCTGTATATAGTATATACCTGTATGTCATCTCCTCCTGTATACAGTATATACCTGTATAACATCTCTTTCTGTATATAGTATATACCTGTGTGTCATCTCCTCCCTGCACACCTCTCATTTTCCCCCTCACATCCCTCATTTTCCCGTCACTCCTCTCATTTTCCCCTAACACCTGTCTTTTTTACCTCACACCTGTCATTTTCCGATCACTTCACTATTTTCCCCTCACTCCTTTCATTTTGCACTTACACCTCTCATTATCACCTCACATCTCTCATTTTCCCCCTCACTCCTCTCATTTTCCCCTCACACCTTTCATTTTCCCCTCAGTATTTAGCTGTGTCATCTCTCCTGTATATACAGTAGTATATACATGTATGTCATCTCCTGTATATAGTATATACCTGTAAGTCATCTCCCCTGTACATAGTATATACCTGTATGTCATCTCTACTGTATATAGTATATACCTGTATGTCATCTCTTCATGTATATAGTACAGTATATACCTGTATGTCATCTCCCCTGTATATAGTATATACCTGTATGTCATCTCCGCTGTATATAGTTTATACCTGTATGTCATCTCCCCTATATATAGTATATAGCTGTATGTCATCTCCTGTATATAGTATATACCTGTGTGTCATCTCCTGATTGTAGTATATACCTGTATGTCATCTCTTCCTGTATATACTATATACCTGTATGTCATCTCCTCCTGTATATAGTATATACCTGTATGTCATCTCCCCTGTATATAGTAAATACCTGTATGTCATCTCTGCTGTATATAGTTTACATGTATGTCATCTCCTGTATATAGTATATACCTGTATGTCATCTCCCCTATATATAGTATATAGCTGTATGTCATCTCATGTATATAGTATATACCTGTGTGTCATCTCCTGATTATAGTATATACCTGTATGTCATTTCTTCCTGTATATAGCTCTATGTCATCTCCTCCTGTATATAGTATATACCTGTATGTCATCTCCCCTGTATATAGTATATACCTGTATGTCATCTCCTGTATATAGTATATACCTGTATGTCATCTCCGCTGTATATAGTTTATACCTGTATGTCATCTCCCCTATATATAGTATATAGTTGTATGTCATCTCCTCCTGTATATAGTATATAGTCTGGGGTCCTCACACCTACCCAGACTGGTCAAAGTGGGACTCCAGTCCAACAGAAATATTCCACCTGGAATTCTGCAAGCACCTTCTCCAGGGCCATCGGAGCACCTCCAACAGTGCTTGTCGGGCCGAGCTGGGCAGATTCCCTCTACACCTAACAGTTCTAAAGAGGGCGCTGTCATTCCGGGCTCACCTGCATAGGAGCAATCCAAGCTCCCATCACCATAAAGCCCTGATACATGTAGGTGAAACAGAAAAACCAGAACCCTCGGAACAGCCCAGCCAAACCCAACCGGACCAGAACACCAATCACAACAACCTGACAAAAGCCGGAATCAGGAAGATGGCAGTCGAAGGCCAGGAGAGGTATGTCAGTGACTGGAAGAATGATATCATCAGCTCACAGAAACTGACCATGTACCGGAGCCTACAGAGAGACTACAGACTGGCCCCATATCTGGAGAAACTCCCGGACCCCACAGATCGCCAGATCCTGAGCCGACATAGACTCAGTGCCCACAGTCTGGCCATCGAATGTGGCCGACACAGGCAGAGCTACAAGCCCAGGGAGGAAAGACTGTGCCAACACTGTGACCAGGAGGCCATAGAGGACGAAACCCACTTCCTGCTACACTGCTCCAAATACTCAGCAGTGAGGGACACTCACATCTCTTCCCAGACTTCATCACCATGAAGGAGGAAGAGAAAACATATATCTTGCTGAGAGAAGAAGAGAGAGCAGTGGAGATAGCAGCGCGGTATGTGAGCGAATGTCATAGACTGCGAGAAAGAGAACTATGATGCCATGGACTATAGCCCCCAACCTGGACCTGCCCCATCCACCCCCCCTATGCCATGGACTATAGCCCCCACAATGGATCTGCCCCATCCACCTCCCCTATGCCATGGACTATAGCCCCCACAATGGACCTGCCCCATCCACCTCCCCTATGCCATGGACTATAGCCCCCACCCTGGATCTGCCCCCATCCACCTTCCCTACAGCTCCTACCCAACATCCCCACAGTCCCTATCCCTATTGCCTTTATACACTTGCTTTGGCAAAACTGATGTGTATTTGGTCCTGCCAATAAAGCTTCTTTGAATCTTGTATCTTGTATATACATGTGTGTCATCTCTTCCTGTATATAGTATATACCTGTGTGCATCTCCTCCTGTATATAGTATATACCTGTATGTGATCTCCCCTGTATATAGTATACTGTATACCTGTATGTCATCTCCTCCTGTATATAGTATATACCTGTATGTCATCTCCTTCTGTATATAGTATATACCTGTGTGTCATCTCCCCTGTATATAGTATATATCTGTATGTCATGTCCTGTTTATAGTATACACCTGTGTCATCTCCTCCTGTATACAGTATATACCTGTTTGCCATCTCCCCTGTATATAGTATATACCTGTATGCCATCTCCCCTGTATATAGTATGTACCTATATGTCATCTCCTCCTGTATATAGTATATAGCTGTATGTCATCAACTCCAGTATATAGTATATACCTGTATGTTATCTCTTCCTGTATATAGTATATAACTGTTTGTCATCTCCCCTGTATATAGTATATACCTTATACCTATATGTCATCTCCTGTGTATAGTATATACCTGTGTCATCTCCTACTGTATATAGTATATACCTGTATGTCATTTCCCCTATATATAGTATATACCTGTATGCCATCTCCCCTGTATATAGTATGCACCTGTATGTCATCTCATCCTGTATATAGTATATACCTGTATGCCATCTCTTCCTGTATATAGTATATACCTGTATGCCATCTCCCCTGTATATAGTATGTACCTGTATGTCATCTCCTCCTGTATATAGTATATACCTGTTTGTAATCTCCTCCAGTATATAGTATATACCTGTATGCCATCTCCGCTGTATATATTATGTACCTGTATGTCATCTCCCCTGAATATAGTATATACCTGTATGTCATCTCCCCTGAATATAGTATATACCTGTGTGTCATCTCCTCCTGTGTATAGTATATAGCTGTATGTCATCTCATCCTGCATATAGTATGTACCTGTATGTCATCTCCTCCTGTATACAGTATATACCTGTATGTCATCTCCTCCTGTATATAGTATATACCTGTATGCCATCTCCCCTGTATATAGGATGCACCTGTATGTCATCTCCTCCTGTATATAGTATTTACCAGTGTGTCATCTCTTCCTGTAAATAGTATATACCTGTATGTCATCTCTGCTGTATGTAGTATATACCTGTATGCCATCTCCCCTGTAGATAGGATGCACCTGTATGTCATCTCTTCCTGTATATAGTATATACCTGTATGTCATCTCCCCTATACATAGTATATACCTGTTGCCATCTCTCCTGTGTATAGTATTCACCTGTATGTCATCTCCTCCTTTATATAGTATATACATGTATGTCATCTCTTCCTGTATATAGTATATACCTGTGTGTCATCTCCTCCTGTATATAGTATATAGCTGTATGTCATCTCCTTCTGTATATAGTATATACCTGTATGTCATCTCCCCTGTATATAGTATATACCTGTATGCCATCTCCCCTGTATATAGTATGTACCTGTATGCCATCTCCCCTGTATATAGTATGTACCTGTATGTCATCTCCTCCTGTATATAGTATATACCTGTTTGTCATCTCCTCCAGTATATAGTATATACCTGTATGTCATCTCTTCCTGTATATAGTATATACCTGTGTGTCATCTCCTGTATATAGTATATTCCTGTGTCATCTCCTCCTGTATATAGTATATACCTGTATGTCATCTCCGCTGTATATAGTATATACCTGTATGCCATCTCCCCTGTATATAGTATGCACCTGTATGTCCTCTCATCCTGTATATAGTATATACCTGTATGTCATCCCCTCCAGTATATAGTATATACCTGTATGTCATCTCTTCCTGTATATAGTATATACCTGCGTGTCATATCCCCTGATTATAGTATATACCTGTATGTCATCTCCTCCTGTATATAGTATTTACCTGTATGTCATCTCCTCCTGTATATATTATATACCTGTATGTCATCTCCCCTGTATATATTATGTACCTGTATGTCATCTCCTCCTGTATATAGTATTTACTTGTATGTCATCTCCTCCTGTATATAGGATATACCTGTATGTCATCTCCCCTGAATATAGAACAGCCCACTTTAGAAAAAACGCAGTCATACGTCCGAATAGATATAAATTGCAAAAAAATCTTTATTTAACATAACAGATATAAAACCAGCAGAGAGGGATACTCCCCCGTGCCACCCTCAGCACATGCAAACAGGACGGAGGCGGATATAGGTATGCATTTCAGTGACAAAAATACAACAAGAGACCATATACAGTGCACATCAATAAATAGGTATCATTATTCGCATTTTAGTCATACTGATCATTTTACCATAGAAAATAGTTGTATAAAGGATATACATACCACACAAAGTAATGACCACAGTGTACAGATACTGCACATCCGTCCACCCCGACGCGCATTTCGGCTTATGCCTTCCTCAAGGGGTGTGAATATAGTACGGTATTTACCTGTGTGTCATCTTCTCCTGTGTATAGTATATAGCTGTATGTCATCTCATCCTGTATACAGTATGTACCTGTATGTCATCTCCTCCTGTATATAGTATATACCTGTATGTTATCTCTCTTGTATATAGTATATACCTGTGTCATCTCCCCTGTATATAGTATATACTTGTATGTCATCTCCCCTGTATATAGAATGTACCTGTATGTCATCTCCTCCTGTATACAGTATATACCTGTATGTCATCTCCTCCAGTATATAGTATATACCTGTATGTCATCTCCCCTGTATATAGTATGTACCTGTGTGTCATCTCCCCTGTATATAGTGTATACTTGTATGTCATCTCCCCTGTATATAGAATGTACCTGTATGTCATCTCCTCCAGTATATACCTGTATGTCATCTCCCTTGTATATAGTATGTACCTGTGTGTCATCTCCCCTGTATATAGTATATACTTGTATGTCATCTCCCCTGTATATAGAATGTACCTGTATGTCATCTCCTCCTGTATATAGTATATACCTGTGTATCTCCTCCTGTATTAGACTTCGTTCACATGTTATTTGGTCAGTATTTTTACCTCAGTATTTGTAAGCGAAAACTTGGAGTAAAACAATCAGAGGAAAGGTAAATTAGAAACACGTCACCACTTCTGTATATTTCTCCCATTCGTGATTTTAGTTTATAAATGCTGAGGTAAAATACTGACCAAATACTGAATGTGGCCTTATACCCAGCCTCCACCTGTAGTTATATTCTTGTACATGGGGGCAGTTTTATAGCAGTTATATTCTTGTACATATTGGGCAGTATTATAGAAGTTATATTCCTGTACATATTGGGCAGTATTATAGTAGTTATATTCTTGTACATAGGAGCAGTATTATAGTAGTTATATTCTTGTACATAGGGAGCAGTATTATAGTAGTTATATTCGTGTACATAGGAGCAGTATTATAGCAGTTATATTCTTGTACATAGGAGCAGTATTATAGTAGTTATATTCTTCTATATAGGAGCAGTATTATAGTAGTTATATTCTTGTACATAGGAGCAGTATTATAGTAGTTATATTCTTCTATATAGGAGCAGTATTATAGTAGTTATATTCTTGTACATAGGGGCAGTATTATAGTAGCTATATTCTTGTACATAGGAGCAGTATTATAGTAGTTATATTCTTGTATATGGGGAGAGTATTTTACTAGTTATATTCTTGTACATAGGGGGCAGTAATATAGTAGTTATATTCTTGTACATAGGGAGCAGCATTATAGTAGCTATATTCTTGTACATAGGAGCAGTATTATAGTAGTTATATTCTTGTACATAGGAGCAGTATTATAATAGTTATAATCTTGTATATGGGGGGAGTATTTTACTAGTTATATTCTTGTACATAGGGGGAAGTAATATAGTAGTTATATTCTTGTACATAGAGAGCAGTATTATAGTAGTTATATTCTTGCAAATACGGAGCAGTATTATAGTAGTTATATTCTTGTACATAGAAGCAGTATTATAGCAGTTATAGTCTTGTACATAGGGTGCAGTATTATAGTAGTTATGTACAAGAATATATGAGCAGTATTATAGTAGTTATATTCTTGTACATAGGAGCAGTATTATAGTAGTTCTATTCTTGTACATAGGAGCAGTATTATAGTAGTTATACTCTTGTATATGGGGGCAGTATTTTACTAGTTATATTCTTGTACATAGGTGGCAGTATTATAGTAGTTATATTCTTGCACATAGGGAGCAGTATTATAGTAGTTATATTCTTGTACATAGGGTGCAGTATTATAGTAGTTATGTACAAGAATATATGAGCAGTATTATAGTAGTTATATTCTTGTACATAAGGGCAATATTATAGTAGTTATATTCTTGTACATAGGAGCAGTATTATAATAGTTATATTCTTGTACATAGGAACAGTATTATTGTAGTTATATTCTTGTACATAGGGGCAGTATTATAGTAGTTATATTCTTGTACATAGGAGCAGTATTATAGTAGTTATATTCGTGTACATAGGAGCAGTATTATAGTAGTTATATTCTTGTACATAGGGGCAGTATTATAGTAGTTATATTCTTGTACATAGAGGCAGTATTATAGTAGTTATATTCTTGTACATAGGGGCAGTATTATAGTAGTTATATTCTTGTACATAGGAGCAGTATTATAATAGTTATATTCTTGTACATAGGAACAGTATTATAGTAGTTATATTCTTGTACATAGGGGCAGTATTATAGTAGTTATATTCTTGTATATAGGGGCAGTATTATAGTAGTTATATTCTTGTACATAGGAGCAGTATTATAGTAGTTATACTCTTGTATATGGGGGCAGTATTTTACTAGTTATATTCTTGTACATAGGGAGCAGTATTATAGTAGTAATATTCTTGTACATAGTGGCATTATACCAGTTTCATGCTAGTACATAAGAGTATTATTGCATTGTATTACTGGAGATCAGATGCTGTAGGATTGTAATCTGTGATTCATCCTTCCCCATTGTCGGCTTGCTGTCTTGGGTCTATGACTGGACACGTTTTCGCATTGTGAGACATTGACATCTATTCCCCAATATCACGACATCCCCAGTACATGGCAGCTCTGGGGGCGGCTTAGGCTCCTCAGTGTTTGCTGCTTCACACCTCTTATCAGAGACATCACAGCTGCGCTACATCTGATGTTTTCTGTCTGACGTTCTTATTTCCCTGCTATAAATAAGTCGCAGGTTTGTCATATGGAAGATGACAGATTGAACCGTTTTGCGGTGTTTACTGGAGATACAGGAATAGTGCGAGGTAAACCCCATGTGGCAGTCGCTAACATCTCCGATCCAGCAGAAATTCTCCCAGTAAATCACGATAAGTAATAATTAAAAAGGAACCGACGGGATTACAAGTGTAGGGACAGGAGGGATACAGGATTAGATACACCGCTCAGCAGGCCATATCACACAGGATAGGATTAGATACACAGCTCAGCAGACAGTGTCACTCAGGATGGGATTAGATACACGGCTCAGCAGACAGTGTCACTCAGGATGGGATTAGATACACTACTTAGAAGATGATATCATGGTATGATATGATGGATACAGCTGCTTTTTAGACAGTATCATACATTATTGGATTAGATACATTAGCTCTTGTGACGGTCACACACATATTAGATACATCTCCAAGACCGTATCAGACATGATAGGATTAGATACATAGTTCCAGAATCAATAACACGCATCTTAGGATTAGATACATAAACAGACAGTATCACCAATAACAGCTATAGGATCAGATACCTCAGCACCTGAGCCAGTATCACACATGCTAGGATTAGATGCGGCTGTTTAACAGACAGCATCACACATATAGGATGAGATATTTCATGTAATAGGCTTAGATACACATTCTCTTAGATACAGTAGTCGGATATGCGTCTTTCAGTGATGGCGGCTCGGGTTTACCAAGGGATTAGTAGAAGAATGTAACTGAAGCTGCAGTTAAGGGGTTAAAGTCGTGTGTATGAACCTAGCTGCCCCCCAGAGCTGACAATCCGTCCATCATTTTGGGGTTTCCCACTTTCTCCATCGGGCATTATTCCACGGGGATCGCTCTGAGGATCATGTCCGCGTTATGTAACGCCCCCCCCGTGTTCTGCTCCGAAGAGAAATCACGGCCATAATGCGGCAATTTACAAGTGCTGCGGCTGCGGGAAGTTGTAGGACGCGGAATGTATTAGCCGGGCTGCCGAGTTTTATAACGGCCTCTTAGTGCAGCGGCACTCACCGAAAACAGGTACAGAAATCACGGCCATAATGCGGCAATTTACAAGTGCTGCGGCTGCGGGAAGTTGTAGGACGCGGAATGTATTAGCCGGGCTGCCGAGTTTTATAACGGCCTCTTAGTGCAGCGGCACTCACCGAAAACAGGTACATTATATCTGTAAGCCTCAGGCCACCGCTGTAGGAGGCGCTGTGCACTGCTTGTGACATGCACAGGTGTCTGTGTCCGCTCATGGCAGCTAGACACAGGTCAGCTAGATTTAGGCCACGTGCACAGTTGGCGGAAAGTGGGGTGGATTTTTCCGGACTGATTTTGGTAAATCCACAGGTAAACAGCGATCTTTTTTTTTTGGCGGTTTTTGTGTGGATTCCTCCTGCGGTTTTACAACTGCGGATTCCTATTATGGAGCAGGTGTAAACTGCTGTGGAATCCGCACAAAGAATTGACATGCTGCGGAATAAACAACACAGCGTTTCCGAGCGTTTTTTTCCACAGCATGTGCACTGAGGATTTTGTTTTCCATAGGTTTACATGGTACTGTAAACTCATGGAAAACTGCTGCGAATCCGCAGCGGCCAATCCGCTGGGGATCCGCAGCAAAATCCACAACGTGTGCACATAGCCTTAAAGTAAGGACGTCCATCTAATGACTGCTCCCCGTGGCGCCCACGCCGTTCTCTGTGCACACGGACACAAAAGCTTCATGTAAATGGAACGTTAATGGCGGGTGATGAGCGCGGAAAGAACCGATCTCACAAGCAACTGTGCAATGAAACCATGCCACCTGCTGGCCAGAGCTTGGTACTGCAAGTAGATGGAAATGGCTCCAAGTAACTTGCCGCTTCCAGACTTCTATATCTAAGAGTTTTTGGAGGAAAAAAGATTTCTATAATTGCAAAAACATAACTGCTCTCTTCTAAAAAAAAAAAAGCCAATGCAGTGCCACATGTGTGAGTGCTACTGCAATCCAGCTGATCCTCATTTTATTGCACAATTCACGATTAGTCGTCACACTGCTACTGAAAAAATGGCATGTTTTCTTAATTTAGGGTAACCCCTTTAAATTGACAATTGAAGATAACCTGTTACTTGTTTCTTTAATTGTAATCATTCTTATTTTTGTTGTCTCTCCGGCCCAGTCCTCCATGACGACTTCTTCCAGCCACGACTTGTTTCTGTAAAGTTTGTTCCCCAGGCAGTAGTCTATTTCTATTTTTGGTCATCCTTCTCAGCTCTTTTATTTTGACCGATCTCCTGGTTTCTTCTTAAACCTTGTAGCTGTGCAGTAAATGCCTCCATGCTCCCAGGACTTCGGCATTGAAAAACACTTGTGCAAACTCCGATGCAGACAGTGGCATTGTACAGTGACGCAGGGTGAAGCCGTGAGCACCTGAGCATGGTGCATACACTGGATTGCAGTCAGTACACCCTTGAGGCAGCAGTGTCAACAGGGTTGGTTTTAGACAAAGTGGGGCTCTGGGCAAAAGTAGGACCCCAAATGCTGAAATATTCTCCATCACACAGAATCATTTTGGTTGTATTTACATGCGCTGAGTTCAGACCATAAAACAAGCGATCGACAATATTGAAATCGTTTGACGCTTGTTTCTGGGCCTCTTTTCCTCGGCTGAGGTAGAATGATGGGGAAAGAATGATCACTATTAGATTATCTGTCTCAGAGGCGTAGCTAGGATTTTGGTTCAGGGGGGCGAAGCTTCTGAGTGGACCCCCAACCAGGTAACCTTGATTACAACTCGGTGACGCACCTTAATAGTGGAGAACCTCAGCGGATGACTGCGCTGTTAATGAAGATAATCTCTATATGAAGACCAACAGATATTACCACCATATGGTCAGTGGTAGATACCAGCCCTGCAGAACATATAACAGATCACAGCACAGTTACAGATAATGTCTTACTGCTGACGTTCTTTCTGATGGAATCGTTCACTTTTCCCGTCTTTTCCATCTGGCCCAGACCGACATGACAACTTCTTCCAGCCACAACTCACCTGCAGAGAATACAACAAAGACACATTTCACTTCTCACATTCCTGCCATCACCATCTATTCCCAACCTGCACAAACTCCTCATCCTGCTGATACTCCAATACTGAGCCGCTGCTGCCGTATGTGTCACTATTACTACACCTGATACCCCAATACTGAGCCGCTGCTGCCATATGTGTCTCTATTTCTGCACCTGATACCCCAATACTGAGCCGCTGCTGCCGTATGTGTCACTATTACTACACCTGATACCCCAATACTGAGCCACTGCTGCCATATGTGTCTCTATTTCTGCACCTGATACCCCAATACTGAGCCGCTGCCGTATGTGTCCCTATTACTGCACCTGATACCCCAATACTGAGCCACTGCTGCCGTATGTGTCTCTATTACTACACCTGATACCCCAATACTGATCCGCTGCTGCCGTATGTGTCCCTATTACTGCCCCTGATACCCCAATACTGAGCCGGTGCTGCCGTATGTTTCCCTATTACTACACCTGATACCCCAATACTGAGCCGCTGCTGCTGTATGTGTCCCTATTACTGCACCTGATACCCCAATACTGAGCTGCTGCTGCTGTATGTGTCCCTATTACAGCACCTGATACCACAATACTGAGCCGCCGCTGCTGTATGTGTCCCTATTACTGCACCTGATACCCCAATACTGAGCCACTGCTGCCGTATGTGTCTCTATTACTACACCTGATACCCCAATACTGAGCCGCTGCTGCCGTATGTGTCCCTATTACTACACCTGATACCCCAATACTGAGCCGCTGCTGCCGTATGTGACCCTATTTCTGCACCTGATACCCCAATACTGAGCAGCTGCCGTATGTGTCCCTATTACTGCGCCTGATATCCCAATACTGAGCCGCTGCTGCCATATGTGTCCCTATTACTGCACCTGATACCACAATACTGAGCCGCTGCTGCCATATGTGTCCCTATTACTGCACCTGATACCCCAATACTGAGCCTCTGCCATATGTGTCCCTATTACTGCCCCTGATACCCCAATACTAAGCCGCTGCCGTATGTGTCCCTATTACTGCACCTGATACCTCAATACTGAGCCGCTGCTGCCATATGTGTCCCTATTACTACACCTGATACCCCAATACTGAGCCGCTGCTGCCGTATGTGTCACTATTACTACACCTGATACCCCAATACTGAGCCGCTGCTGCCATATGTGTCTCTATTTCTGCACCTGATACCCCAATACTGAGCCGCTGCCGTATGTGTCCCTATTACTACACCTGATACCCCAATACTGAGCCACTGCTGCTGTATGTGTCCCTATTACTACACCTGATACCCCAATACTGAGCACCTGCTGCCGTATGTGTCCCTATTACTACACCTGATACCCCAATACTGAGCCGCTGCTGCCGTATGTGACCCTATTACTGCACCTGATACCCCAATACTGAGCACCTGCCGTATGTGTCCCTATTACTGCACCCGATACTCCAATACTGAGCCGCTGCTGTCATGTGTCCCTATTACTGCACCTGATACCCCAATACTGAGCAGCTGCCGTATGTGTCCCTATTACTGCACCCGATACCACAATACTGAGCTGCTGCTGCCATATGTGTCCCTATTACTGCACCTGATACCCCAATACTGAGCCTCTGCCATATGTGTCCCTATTACTGCCCCTGATACCCCAATACTAAGCCGCTGCCGTATGTGTCCCTATTACTGCACCTGATACCCCAATACTGAGCCGCTGCTGCCATATGTGTCCCTATTACTACACCTGATACCCCAATACTGAGCCGCTGCTGCCGTATGTGTCCCTATTACTGCCCCTGATACCCCAATACTGAGCCACTGCTGCCATATGTGTCTCTATTACTGTACCTGATACCCCAATACTGAGCCGCTGCTGCCGTATGTGTCCCTATTACTGCACCTGATACCCCAATACTGAGCCGCTGTTGCCGTATGTGTCCCTATTACTGCACCTGATACCCCAATACTGAGCCGCTGCTGCCGTATGTGTCCCTATTACTGCCCCTGATACCCCAATACTGAGCCGCTGCTGCCGTATGTGTCCCTATTACTGCACCTGATATCCCAATACTGAGCCGCTGCTGCCGTATGTGACCCTATTACTGCACCTAATACCCCAATACTGAGCCGCTCCTACCGTATGTGTCCCTATTACTGCACCTGATATCCCAATACTGACCCGCTGCTGCCATATGTGTCCCTATTACTGCACCTGATACCCCAATATTGAGCCGCTGCTGCCGTATGTGTCCCTATTACTGCACCTGATACCCCAATACTGAGCCGCTGCCACATGTGTCCCTATTACTGCCCCTGATACCCCAATACTGAGCCGCTGCTGCCGTATGTGTCACTATTACTACACCTGATACCCCAATACTGAGCCGCTGCTGCCGTATATGTCCCTATTACTGCACCTGATACCCCAATACTGAGCCGCTGCCACATGTGTCCCTATTACTGCACCTGATACCCCAATACTGAGCCGCTGCTGCCGTATGTGTCACTATTACTACACCTGATACCCCAATACTGAGCCGCTACTGCCATATGTGTCTCTATTTCTGCACCTGATACCCCAATACTGAGCCGCAGCCGTATGTGTCCCTATTACTGCACCTGATACCCCAATACTGAGCACCTGCTGCCGTATGTGTCCCTATTACTACACCTGATACCCCAATACTGAGCCGCTGCTGCCGTATGTGACCCTATTACTGCACCTGATACCCCAATACTGAGCAGCTGCCGTATGTGTCCCTATTACTGCACCCGATACCCCAATACTGAGCCGTTGCTGCCATATGTGTCCCTATTACTGCACCTGATACCCCAATACTGAGCAGCTGCCGTATGTGTCCCTATTACTGCACCCGATACCCCAATACTGAGCCGCTGCTGCCATATGTGTCCCTATTACTGCACCTGATACCCCAATACTGAGCCTCTGCCATATGTGTCCCTATTACTACACCTGATACCCCAATACTGAGCCGCTGCTGCCATATGTGTCCCTATTATTGCCCCTGATACCCCAATACTAAGCCGCTGCCGTATGTGTCCCTATTACTACACCTGATACCCCAATACTGAGCCGCTGCTGCCGTATGTGTCCCTATTACTGCCCCTGATACCCCAATACTGAGCCACTGCTGCCATATGTGTCCCTATTACTGTACCTGATACCCCAATACTGAGCCGCTGCTGCCGTATGTGTCCCTATTACTGCACCTGATACCCCAATACTGAGCCGCTGTTGCCGTATGTGTCCCTATTACTGCACCTGATATCCCAATACTGAGCCGCTGCTGCCGTATGTGTCCCTATTACTGCACCTGATACCCCGATACTGAGCCGCTGCTGCCGTATGTGACCCTATTACTGCACCTAATACCCCAATACTGAGCCGCTCCTACCGTATGTGTCCCTATTACTGACCCTGATATCCCAATACTGAGCCGCTGCTGCCATATGTGTCCCTATTACTGCACCTGATACCCCAATACTGAGCCGCTGCTGCCGTATGTGTCCCTATTACTGCACCTGTTACCCCAATACTGAGCCGCTGCCACATGTGTCCCTATTACTGCATCTGATACCCCAATACTGAGCCGCTGGCGCCGTATGTCCATATTACTGCACCTGATACCCCAATACTGAGCCGCTACTGCCATATGTGTCTCTATTTCTGCACCTGATACCCCAATACTGAGCCGCAGCCGTATGTGTCCCTATTACTGCACCTGATACCCCAATACTGAGCACCTGCTGCCGTATGTGTCCCTATTACTACACCTGATACCCCAATACTGAGCCGCTGCTGCCGTATGTGACCCTATTACTGCACCTGATACCCCAATACTGAGCAGCTGCCGTATGTGTCCCTATTACTGCACCCGATACCCCAATACTGAGCCGTTGCTGCCATATGTGTCCCTATTACTGCACCTGATACCCCAATACTGAGCAGCTGCCGTATGTGTCCCTATTACTGCACCCGATACCCCAATACTGAGCCGCTGCTGCCATATGTGTCCCTATTACTGCACCTGATACCCCAATACTGAGCCTCTGCCATATGTGTCCCTATTACTACACCTGATACCCCAATACTGAGCCGCTGCTGCCATATGTGTCCCTATTATTGCCCCTGATACCCCAATACTAAGCCGCTGCCGTATGTGTCCCTATTACTACACCTGATACCCCAATACTGAGCCGCTGCTGCCGTATGTGTCCCTATTACTGCCCCTGATACCCCAATACTGAGCCACTGCTGCCATATGTGTCCCTATTACTGTACCTGATACCCCAATACTGAGCCGCTGCTGCCGTATGTGTCCCTATTACTGCACCTGATACCCCAATACTGAGCCGCTGTTGCCGTATGTGTCCCTATTACTGCACCTGATATCCCAATACTGAGCCGCTGCTGCCGTATGTGTCCCTATTACTGCACCTGATACCCCGATACTGAGCCGCTGCTGCCGTATGTGACCCTATTACTGCACCTAATACCCCAATACTGAGCCGCTCCTACCGTATGTGTCCCTATTACTGACCCTGATATCCCAATACTGAGCCGCTGCTGCCATATGTGTCCCTATTACTGCACCTGATACCCCAATACTGAGCCGCTGCTGCCGTATGTGTCCCTATTACTGCACCTGTTACCCCAATACTGAGCCGCTGCCACATGTGTCCCTATTACTGCATCTGATACCCCAATACTGAGCCGCTGGCGCCGTATGTCTATATTACTGCACCTGATACCCCAATACTGAGCTGCTGCTGCCGTATGTGTCCCTATTACTGCCCCTGATACCCCAATACTGAGCCTCTGCTGCCATATGTATCCCTATTACTGCACCTGATACCCCAATACTGAGCCGCTGCTGCCGTATGTGTCTCTACTACTGCACCTGATACCCCAATACTGAGCCTCTGCTGCCATATGTATCCCTATTACTGCCCCTGATACCCCAATACTGAGCCTCTGCTGCCATATGTATCCCTATTACTGCACCTGATACCCCAATACTGAGCCGCTGCTGCCGTATGTGTCCCTATTACTGCACCTGATACCCCAATACTGAGCCGCTGCTGCCATATGTATCCCTATTACTGCACCTGATACCCCAATACTGAGCTGCTGCTGCCGTATCCCTATTACTGCACCTGATACCCCAATACTGAGCCGCTGCTGCCGTATGTGTCCCTATTTCTGCCCCTGATACCCCAATACTGAGCCACTGCTGCCGTATGTGTCCCTATTACTGCTCCTGATACCCCAATACTGAGCCGCTGCTGCCGTATGTGTCCCTATGACTGCCCCTGATACCCCAATACTGAGCCGCTGCTGCCCTGTAATAAGGCGGCAGATCCCCATAGGCAGACCCTGTAATAAGGCAGCACCCCTATAGGCAGACACTGTAATAAGGCAGCACCCTCATAGTCAGACCCTGTAATAAGGCAGCACCCCCATAGTCAGACCCTGTAATAAGGCAGCACCCCTATAGGCAGACCCTGTAATAAGGTAGCCCCCATAGTCAGACCCTGTAATAAGTCAGCACACCTATAGGCAGACCCTGTAATAAGGCAGCACCCCCATAGTCAGACCCTGCAATAAAGCAGTACCAACATAGGCCGACCCTGTAATAAGGCAGCCCCCACATAGACAGACCCTGTAATAAGGCAGCAGTACCCATAAAAAATAAATAAATACTCACCTCTCTTCTTCCTGGTTCCTGCGCTGCTCCCGCTGATCTCCTGACAGCGGGTGCTTGGCAGTGATGTCATCATGCCCGCTGTCAGTGTCGGCGATGTCAGACGCCGACACTGACAGGGGGATGATGGGAGAAGGAGCGTAGCACTCCTCCAATCAATGCAATCAGCTGTATCGGCTAAAGATACAGGTGATCTCCCGATGACGGCAGGAGGCCCACTGTAACGCGCAGTTACAGTAGCGTAGCTCCAGGTCGGCCCACTCAGAGCACCGGGCCCAGGGCGACCACCCCCTCTGCCCCCCTGTAGCTACGCTACTGATCTGTCCCCATGCAGTATCATGCTATCAGCAGTATATCTGCAGTTTACATCAGGTGATGTGCTGCTGAGAACAATCATTTCTGTTCCGGCATAAACAATGCAATCACTTGATAAATAGGCAGCATTTTGCTCCATTAGTATAAAGCACAATCCATAGTCTTTCATATATTATAATGCACTTCATATTCCTCCATACAGCATAATGCACAGTCCATAGTCCCTCATATAGTATAATACACCCCCCATAGTCCTACAAATAGTATAATGGACTTGCCATAGTCCTCCATATATTATAATGCACTCCCCATAGTCCTCCATATAGTATAATACACTCCACATAGTTCTCAATACAGTATAAGCGCCGGCGCAGTCTGGGCCTCACAGAGTGACACTCCCAGGAGATCGCGGTATGCGTAAACACTGAACGCACACCGCGATCTCCACCGGAGAGTCAGGGACAGCCAGGAGGGTAAGTATATTCACCTGTCCCCCGTTCCAGCGCTGCGTGCGGCTCTGTCTCCCGGGTCCTCTGCTGTGACGTTCCCAGTTCAGAGGGCGCGATGACGCGTTTAATGCGCGCCGGCGCCGCCCTCTGACTGAACAGTCACAGCCAGAGGAGCCGGAAGATGGCGCGCAGCGCTGGAACGGGACAGACAGGTGAGTATAGCAAGTGCTGGGGGCCTGAGCTAGCGATGACTCCGGCACCTGACCCCCACAGCACGCCGGTGTCCCCGCCTGCTCAGGCCCCCAGCACTCGGCACCCAGCGACGATAGGTGAGTATGGTATTTTTTTTTTTTTATATATGGCAGCAGCATACGGGGCATATATAATGGAGCATCTTATGGGGGGCATATAATACAATGGTGGCGCAGGATGGCAGCAGCACATGACAGAACGGGCGCAGGATGGCAGCAGCACATGACAGAACTGGCGCAGGATGGCAGCAGCACATGACAGAACGGGAGCAGGATGGCAGCAGCACATGACAGAACAGGCGCAGGATGGCAGCAGCACATGACAGAATGGGCGCAGGATGGCAGCAGCACATGACAGAACGGGCGCAGGATGGCAGCAGCACATGACAGAATGGGCGCAGGATGGGAGCAGCACATGACAGAACGGGCACAGGATGGCAGCAGCACATGACAGAACGGGGGCGCAGGATGGGAGCAGCACATGACAGAACGGGGGCGCAGGATGGGAGCAGCACATGACAGAACGGGGGCGCATGATGGCCGCAGCACATGACAGAACGGGCGCATGATGGCCGCCGCACATGACAGAACGGTCGCAGGATGGGAGCAGCACATGACAGAACAGGGGCGTAGGATGGGAGCAGCACATGACAGAACAGGGGCGCAGGATGGGAGCAGCACATGACAGAACGGGGGCGCAGGATGGGAGCAGCACATGACAGAACAGGGGCAGGATGGCAGCAGCACATGACAGAACGGGCACAGGATGGGAGCAGCACATGACAGAACGGGGGCGCAGGATGGCAGCAGCACATGACAGAACGGGCGCAGGATGGGAGCAGCACATGACAGAACGGGCGCAGGATGGGAGCAGCACATGACAGAACGGGGGCGCAGGATGGGGGCGCAGGATGGGGGCCACACATGACAGAACGGGTGCAGGATGGGAGCAGCACATGACAGAACAGGGGCGCAGGATGGGAGCAGCACATGAAAGAACGGGGGCACAGGATGGGAGCAGCACATGACAGAACGGAGGCACAGGATGGGAGCAGCACATGACAGGATGGGAGCAGCAAATGACAGAATGGAGGCGCAGGATGGGAGCAGCACATGACAGAATGGGGGAGCAAGATGGGAGCATCACATGACAGAACAGGGGCAGGATGGCAGGAGCACATGACAGAACGGGCGCAGGATGGGAGCAGCACATGACAGAACGGGGGCGCAGGATGGCAGCAGCACATGACAGAACGGGCGCAGGATGGGAGCAGCACATGACAGAACAGGCGCAGGATGGGAGCAGCACATGACAGAACGGGGGCGCAGGATGGCAGCAGCACATGACAGAACGGGCGCAGGATGGGAGCAGCACATGACAGAACAGGGGCGCAGGATGGGAGCAGCACATGAAAGAACGGGGGCACAGGATGGGAGCAGCACATGACAGAACGGAGGCACAGGATGGGAGCAGCACATGACAGGATGGGAGCAGCAAATGACAGAATGGAGGCACAGGATGGGTGCAGCACATGAGAGAATGGGGGCGCAGGATGGGTGCAACACATGACAGAATGGGGGCGCAAGATGGGTGCAGAACATGTCAGAATGGAGGCGCAGGATGGGTGCAGAACATGTCAGAATGGGGGCGCAGGATGGGAGCAGCACATGTCACAATGGGGGCGCAGGATGGAAGCAGCACATGACAGAATGGGGGCGCAGGATAGGTGCAACACATGACAGAATGGGGGCGCAAGATGGGTGCAACACATGGCAGGATGGGGGCACAGGATGGGTGCAGCACATGACAGGATGGGGACGCAGGATGGAGCAGCACATGACAGGATGGGGACGCAGGATGGAGCAGCACATACCAGGATGGAGACCATATACCAATATAGATGCTAGCCACCCGGGCGTAGAACGGGTTCAATAGCTAGTATAGTATAATGCTCTCCCCATAGTCCTCTATATAGTATAATGCACTCCTCATAGCCCTCCATATAGTATAATACACTCCCGATAGTCCTCCATATAGTATAATACACTCCTCATAGTCCTTTATATAGTATAATGCACCCAATAGTCCTCCATATAGTATAATGCACTTCCCATAGTCCTCCATATAGTATAATGCACTCACCATAGTCCTCCATATAGTATAATTCACTCACCATAGTCCTCCATTTAGTGTAATGCACTCCCCATAGTTCTCCATATAGCCTATTGCACTCCCCATAGTCCTCCATATAGTATAATGCACCCAATAGTCCTCCATATAGTATAATGCACTCACCATAGTCCTCCATTTAGTATAATGCACTCCCCATAGTTCTCCATATAGTATATTGCATTCCCCTTAGTCCTCCATATAGTACAATGTACTCCCCATAGTCCTCCATATAGTATAATGCACCCAACAGTCCTCCATATATTATAATACACTCCTCATAATCCTTCATATGGTATAATGCACTCGCCATAGTCCTCCATATAGTATAATGCACTCACCATAGTCCTCCATTTAGTGTAATGCACTCCCCATAGTTCTCCATATAGCATATTGCACTCCCCATAGTCCTCCATACAGTATAATGCACCCAATAGTCCTCCATATAGTATAATGCACTCCCCATAGTCCTCCAATTAGTATAATGCACTCCCCATAGTTTTCCATAAAGTATATTGCACTCCCCATAGTCCTCCATATAGTATAATACACTCCCGATAGTCCTCCATATAGTATAATACACTCCTCATAGTCCTTTATATAGTTGTTATGTTTGCTAATGACAGGTGTTATGAAGGCAATCCAGAAACACAGTGTGCTTAGCGATCAGAGCGCACACAGTGATCTGACAAATACCCAAAAATACAAGAACGAGCTCTGAGACGTGGAAACTCTGTAGACTGCACACCTGATCCTATCCTAAACACAACTAAAAGCGGCAGTGGATTGCGCCTAACAACTACCTAGGCAACTCGGCACAGCCTAAGAAACTAGCTAGCCTGAAGATAGAAAAATAGGCCTGACTTGCCCCAGAGAAATTCCCCAAAGGAAAAGGCAGCCCCCCACATATAATGACTGTGAGTAAGATGAAAAGACAAAACGTAGGGATGAAATAGATTCAGCAAAGTGGGGCCCGATATTCTAGGACAGAGCAAGGACAGTAAAGCGAACTTTGCAGTCTACAAAAAACCCTAAAGCAAAACCACGCAAAGGGGGCTAAAAAAAACCACCGTGCCGAACTAACGGCACGGCGGTACACCCTTTGCGTCTCAGAGCTTCCAGCAAAACAAAAGACAAGCTGGACAGAAAAAAAGCAACAAAAAAAAACAAAAAGCACTTAGCTATACAGAGCAGCAGGTCACAGGAACAATCAGGAGAAGCTCAGATCCAACACTGAAACATTGACAAGGAGCAAGGATAGCAGCATCAGGCGGAGTTAAGTAATGAAGCAGTTAACGAGCTCACCAGAACACCTGAGGGAGGCAGCTCAGAAGCTGCAGTACCACTTGTGACCACAGGAGTGAATTCAGCCACAGAATTCACAACAGTCCCCCCCCCCCTTGAGGAGGGGTCACCGAACCCTCACCAGAGCTCCCAGGCCGACCAGGATGAGCCGCATGAAAGGCACGAACAAGATCGGAAGCATGAACATCAGAGGCAAAAACCCAGGAATTATCTTCCTGAGCATAACCCTTCCATTTAACCAGATACTGGAGTTTCCGTCTAGAAACACGAGAATCCAAAATCTTCTCCACAATATACTCCAATTCCCCCTCCACCAAAACCGGGGCAGGAGGCTCAACAGATGGAACCTTAGGTGCCACGTATCTCCGCAACAACGACCTATGGAATACATTATGTATGGAAAAGGAGTCTGGGAGGGTCAAACGAAAAGACACAGGATTGAGAACCTCAGAAATCCTATACGGACCAATAAAACGAGGTTTAAATTTAGGAGAGGAAACCTTCATAGGAATATGACGAGAAGATAACCAAACCAGATCCCCAACACGAAGTCGGGGACCCACACGGCGTCTGCGATTAGCGAAAAGTTGAGCTTTCTCCTGGGACAAGATCAAATTGTCCACTACCTGAGTCCAGATCTGCTGCAACCTATCCACCACAGAATCCACACCAGGACAGTCCGAAGACTCAACCTGTCCTGAAGAGAAACGAGGATGGAACCCAGAATTGCAAAAAAATGGAGAAACCAAGGTAGCCGAGCTGGCCCGATTATTAAGGGCGAACTCAGCCAACGGCAAAAAGGACACCCAATCATCCTGGTCTGCAGAAACAAAACATCTCAGATATGTTTCCAAGGTCTGATTGGTTCGTTCGGTCTGGCCATTAGTCTGAGGATGGAAAGCCGAGGAAAAGGATAGGTCAATGCCCATCCTACCACAAAAGGCTCGCCAAAACCTTGAAACAAACTGGGAACCTCTGTCAGAAACAATATTCTCAGGAATGCCATGCAACCGAACCACATGCTGAAAGAACAAAGGTACCAAATCAGAGGAGGAAGGCAATTTAGCCAAGGGCACCAGATGGACCATTTTAGAAAAGCGATCACAGACCACCCAAATGACTGACATCTTTTGAGAAACGGGAAGGTCAGAAATGAAATCCATCGAAATATGTGTCCAAGGCCTCTTTGGGACCGGCAAGGGCAAAAGCAACCCACTGGCACGAGAACAGCAGGGCTTAGCCCTAGCACAAATCCCACAGGACTGCACAAAAGTACGTACATCCCGTGACAGAGATGGCCACCAGAAGGATCTAGCCACTAACTCTCTGGTACCAAAGATTCCAGGATGACCAGCCAACACCGAACAATGAAGTTCAGAGATAACTTTATTAGTCCACCTATCAGGGACGAACAGTTTCTCTGCTGGACAACGATCAGGTTTATTCGCCTGAAATTTTTGCAGCACCCGCCGCAAATCAGGGGAGATGGCAGACACAATGACTCCTTCCTTGAGGATACCCGCTGGCTCAGATAAACCCGGAGAGTCGGGCACAAAACTCCTAGACAGAGCATCCGCCTTCACATTTTTAGAGCCCGGAAGGTACGAAATCACAAAGTCGAAGCGGGCAAAAAATAACGACCAACGGGCCTGTCTAGGATTCAAGCGCTTGGCAGACTCGAGATAAGTCAAGTTCTTATGATCAGTCAATACCACCACGCGATGCTTAGCTCCTTCAAGCCAATGACGCCACTCCTCGAATGCCCACTTCATGGCCAGCAACTCTCGATTGCCCACATCATAATTACGCTCAGCGGGCGAAAACTTCCTGGAAAAGAAAGCACATGGTTTCATCACTGAGCAATCAGAACCTCTCTGTGACAAAACCGCCCCTGCTCCAATCTCAGAAGCATCAACCTCGACCTGGAACGGAAGAGAAACATCTGGCTGACACAACACAGGGGCAGAACAAAAACGACGCTTCAACTCCTGAAAAGCTTCCACAGCAGCAGAAGACCAATTAACCAAATCAGCACCCTTCTTGGTCAAATCGGTCAATGGTTTGGCAATGCTAGAAAAATTACAGATGAAGCGACGATAAAAATTAGCAAAGCCCAGGAACTTTTGCAGACTTTTCAGAGATGTCGGCTGAATCCAATCCTGGATGGCTTGGACCTTAACTGGATCCATCTCGATAGTAGAAGGGGTAAAGATGAACCCCAAAAATGAAACTTTCTGCACACCGAAGAGACACTTTGATCCCTTCACAAACAAAGAGTTAGCACGCAGGACCTGAAAAACCATTCTGACCTGCTTCACATGAGACTCCCAATCATCTGAGAAGATCAAAATGTCATCCAAGTAAACAATCAGGAATTTATCCAGATACTCACGGAAGATGTCATGCATAAAAGACTGAAACACAGATGGAGCATTGGCAAGTCCGAACGGCATCACTAGATACTCAAAATGACCCTTGGGCGTATTGAATGCAGTTTTCCATTCATCTCCTTGCCTGATTCTCACCAGATTATACGCACCACGAAGATCTATCTTAGTGAACCAACTAGCCCCCTTAATCCGAGCAAACAAGTCAGATAACAATGGCAAGGGATACTGAAATTTAACAGTGATCTTATTAAGAAGGCGGTAATCAATACACGGTCTCAGCGAACCATCCTTCTTGGCTACAAAGAAGAACCCTGCTCCCAGTGGTGATGACGATGGGCGAATATGTCCCTTCTCCAGGGATTCCTTCACATAACTGCGCATAGCGGCGTGTTCGGGCACGGCTAAATTAAATAATCGACCTTTAGGGAATTTACTACCAGGAATCAAATTGATAGCACAATCACAATCCCTATGCGGAGGTAGAGCATCGGACTTGGGCTCTTCAAATACATCCTGATAATCAGACAAGAACTCTGGGACCTCAGAAGGGGTGGATGATGAAATCGACAAAAATGGAACATCACCATGTACCCCCTGACAACCCCAGCTGGATACCGACATGGAATTCCAATCCAATACTGGATTATGGGTTTGTAGCCATGGCAACCCCAACACGACCACATCATGCAGATTATGCAACACCAGAAAGCGAATAACTTCCTGATGTGCAGGAGCCATGCACATGGTCAGCTGGGCCCAGTATTGAGGTTTATTCTTGGCCAAAGGTGTAGCATCAATTCCTCTCAATGGAATAGGACACCGCAAAGGCTCCAAGAAAAACCCACAACGTTTAGCATAATCCAAATCCATCAGATTCAGGGCAGCGCCCGAATCCACAAACGCCATGACAGAAAACGACGACAAAGAGCATATCAAGGTAATGGACAGAAGGAATTTGGACTGTACAGTACCAATGACGGCAGACCTAGCGGACCGCTTAGTGCGCTTAGGACAATCAGAAATAGCATGAGTGGAATCACCACAGTAGAAACACAGACCATTCAGACGTCTGTATTCCTGCCGTTCAACTCTAGTCATAGTCCTATCGCACTGCATAGGCTCAGGTTTAACCTCAGGCAGTACCGCCAAATGGTGCACAGATTTACGCTCGCGCAAGCGTCGACCGATCTGAATGGCCAAAGGCAAAGACTCATTCAAACCAGCAGGCATAGGAAATCCCACCATGACATCCTTAAGAGCCTCAGAGAGACCCTTTCTGAACAAAGCTGCCAGCGCAGATTCATTCCACTGAGTGAGTACTGACCATTTCCTAAATTTCTGACAATATACTTCTATATCATCCTGACCTTGGCACAAAGCCAGCAAATTTTTCTCAACCTGATCCACTGAATTAGGCTCATCGTACAGCAATCCGAGCGCCAGGAAAAACGCATCGACACTACTCAATGCAGGGTCTCCTGGCGCAAGAGAAAATGCCCAGTCTTGAGGGTCGCCGTGCAAAAAAGAAATAATAATCAAAACCTGTTGAATAGGATTACCAGAAGAATGAGGTTTCAAGGCCAGAAATAGCTTACAATTATTTTTGAAACTTAGAAACTTAGTTCTATCTCCAAAAAACAAATCAGGAATAGGAATTCTTGGTTCTAACATAGATTTCTGATCAATAGTATCTTGAATTTTTTGTACATTTATAACGAGATTATCCATTGAAGAGCACAGACCCTGAATATCCATGTCCACACCTGAGTCCAGAATCACCCAAATGTCTAGGGGAAAAAAAAAAAAAATGAACACAGAGCAGAAAAAAAAAAAAAATGATGTCAGAACTTTTTCTTTCCCTCTATTGAGAATCATTAGTTTGGCTCCTTGTACTGTTATGTTTGCTAATGACAGGTGTTATGAAGGCAATCCAGAAACACAGTGTGCTTAGCGATCAGAGCGCACACAGTGATCTGACAAATACCCAAAAATACAAGAACGAGCTCTGAGACGTGGAAACTCTGTAGACTGCACACCTGATCCTATCCTAAACACAACTAAAAGCGGCTGTGGATTGCGCCTAACAACTACCTAGGCAACTCGGCACAGCCTAAGAAACTAGCTAGCCTGAAGATAGAAAAATAGGCCTGACTTGCCCCAGAGAAATTCCCCAAAGGAAAAGGCAGCCCCCCACATATAATGACTGTGAGTAAGATGAAAAGACAAAACGTAGGGATGAAATAGATTCAGCAAAGTGGGGCCCGATATTCTAGGACAGAGCGAGGACAGTAAAGCGAACTTTGCAGTCTACAAAAAACCCTAAAGCAAAACCACGCAAAGGGGGCTAAAAAAAACCACCGTGCCGAACTAACGGCATGGCGGTACACCCTTTGCGTCTCAGAGCTTCCAGCAAAACAAAAGACAAGCTGGACAGAAAAAAAGCAACAAAAAAAAACAAAAAGCACTTAGCTATACAGAGCAGCAGGTCACAGGAACAATCAGGAGAAGCTCAGATCCAACACTGAAACATTGACAAGGAGCAAGGATAGCAGCATCAGGCGGAGTTAAGTAATGAAGCAGTTAACGAGCTCACCAGAACACCTGAGGGAGGCAGCTCAGAAGCTGCAGTACCACTTGTGACCACAGGAGTGAATTCAGCCACAGAATTCACAACATATAGTATAATGCACCCAATAGTCCTCCATATAGTATAATGCACTTCCCATAGTCCTCCATATAGTATAATACACTCCCGATAGTCCTCCATATAGTATAATACACTCCTCATAGTCCTTTATATAGTTGTTGTGAATTCTGTTATCGAACTCCCTCCTGTGGTCATGAATGGTACTTCGGCGAGTTCTGTCCATGGACTCCCTCTGGTGGCTGTGAGTGGAGCTGCTGCTTCTGAGGTTCCTTCCACAGGTGACTTAGTTTATTCTTTGGCTGGCTGCTCTATTTAACTCCACTCAGATCATTACTCCATGCCAGCTGTCAATGTTCTTGTACTGGTTCAGTTAGCTCTTGGATCTTTCTGGTGACCTGTCTACTCCAGCAGAAGCTAAGTCCCTGCTAGTTATTATTTGTTCATTGATTTCTTGTCCAGCTTGCTATCATGATTTTGCCTTGCTAGCTGGAAGCTCTGGGATGCAGAGTCGCACCTCCACACCGTGAGTCGGTGCGGAGGTCTTTTTGCACACTCTGCGTGGTCTTTTTGTAGTTTTTGTGCTGACCACAAAGATACCTTTCCTATCCTCAGTCTGTTTAGTAAGTCTGGCCTCCTTTGCTGAAACCTGTTTTATTTCTGTATTTGTGACTTTCATCTTAACTCACAGTCAATATATGTGGGGGGCTGCCTTTTCCTTTGGGGAATTTCTCTGAGGCAAGGTAGGCTTTATTTTCTATCTCTAGGGCTAGTTAGCTCTTAGGCTGTCAAGAGGCGTCTAGGCAGAGTTAGGTACGCTCCACGGCTATTTCTAGTGTGTGATAGGATTAGGGGTTGCGGTCAGCAGAGCTCCCACTTCCCAGAGCTTGTCCTGTGTTAGTTTAACCATCAGGTCAATCTGGTTGCTCCTAACCACCAGGTCCATAACATATAGCATAATGCACCCAATAGTCCTCCATATAGTATAATGCACTTCCCATAGTCCTCCATATAGTATAATGCACTCACCATAGTCCTCCATATACCAGTATATTTCACTCACCATAGTCCTCCATTTAGTGTAATGCACTCCCCATAGTTCTCCATATAGCATATTGCACTCCCCATAGTCCTCCATATAGTATAATGCACCCAATAGTCCTCCATATAGTATAATGCACTCACCATAGTCCTCCATTTAGTATAATGCACTCCCCATAGTTCTCCATATAGTATATTGCACTTCCCTTAGTCCTCCATATAGTATAATGTACTCCCCATAGTCCTCCATACAGTATAATGCACCCAACGGTCCTCCATATAGTATAATACACTCCTCATAATCCTTTAAATGGTATAATGCACTCGCTATAGTCCTCCATATAGTATAATGCACTCACCATAGTCCTCCATTTAGTGTAATGCACTCCCCATAGTTCTCCATATAGCATATTGCACTCCCCATAGTCCTCCATATAGTATAATGCACCCAATAGTCCTCCATATAGTATAATGCACTTCCCATAGTCCTCCATTTAGTATAATGCACTCCCCATAGTTCTCCATAAAGTATATTGCACTCCCCATAGTCCTCCATATAGTATAATACACTCCCGATAGTCCTCCATATAGTATAATACACTCCTCATAGTCCTTTATATAGTATAATGCACCCAATAGTCCTCCATATAGTATAATGCACTTCCCATAGTCCTCCATATAGTATAATGCACTCACCATAGTCCTCCATATAGTATAATTCACTCACCATAGTCCTCCATTTAGTGTAATGCACTCCCCATAGTTCTCCATACAGCATATTGCACTCCCCATAGTCCTCCATATAGTATAATGCACCCAAGAGTCCTCCATATAGTATAATGCACTCACCATAGTCCTCCATTTAGTATAATGCACTCCCCATAGTTCCCCATATAGTATATTGCACTCCCCTTAGTCCTCCATATAGTATAATGCACTCCCCATAGTCCTCCATATAGTATAATGCACCCAACAGTCCTCCATATAGTATAATACACTCCTCATAATCCTTCATATGGTATAATGCACTCGCCATAGTCCTCCATTTAGTATAATGCACTCCCCATTGTCCTCCATATAGTATAATACACTCCTCATAATCCTTCATATGGTATAATGCACTCACCATAGTCCTCCATTTAGTATAATGCACTCCCCATTGTCCTCCATATAGTATAATACACTCCTCATAGTCCTCCATATGGTATATTGCACTCCCCATAGTCCTCCATATAGCATAATGCACTGCCCATAGTCCTCCATATAGTATAATGCACTCACCATAGTTCTCCATATAGTATAATGTTCTCCCCATAGTCCTCTATATAGTATAATGCACTCCTCATAGCCCTCCATAGAGTATAATACACTTCCGATAGTCCTCCATATAGTATAATACACTCCTCATAGTCCTTTATATAGTATTATGCACCCAATAGTCCTCCATATAGTATAATGCACTCACCATAGTTCTCCATTTAGTGTAATGCACTCCCCATAGTTCTCCATATACTGTAGCATATTGCACTCCCCATAGTCCTCCATATAGTATAATGCACCCAATAGTCCTCCATATAGTATAATGCACTCCCCATAGTCCTCCATTTAGTATAATGCACTCCCCATAGTTCTCCATAAAGTATATTGCACTCCCCATAGTCCTCCATTTAGTATAATGCACTCCCCATTGTCCTCCATATAGTATAATACACTCCTCATAGTCCTCCATATCGTATATTGCACTCCCCATAGTCCTCCATATAGCATAATACACTGCCCATAGTCCTCCATATAGTATAATGCACTCACCATAGTCCTCCATATAGTATAATTCACTCACCATAGTCCTCCATTTAGTGTAATGCACTCCCCATAGTTCTCCATATAGCATATTGCACTCCCCATAGTCCTCCATATAGTATAATGCACCCAATAGTCCTCCATATAGTATAATGCACTCACCATAGTCCTCCATTTAGTATAATGCACTCCCCATAGTTCTCCATATAGTATATTGCACTCCCCTTAGTCCTCCATATAGTATAATGTACTCCCCATAGTCCTCCATATAGTATAATGCACCCAACAGTCCTCCATATAGTATAATACACTCCTCATAATCCTTCATATGGTATAATGCACTCGCCATAGTCCTCCATATAGTATAATGCACTCACCATAGTCCTCCATTTAGTGTAATGCACTCCCCATAGTTCTCCATATAGCATATTGCACTCCCCATAGTCCTCCATATAGTATAATGCACCCAATAGTCCTCCATATAGTATAATGCACTCCCCATAGTCCTCCAATTGGTATAATGCACTCCCCATAGTTCTCCATAAAGTATATTGCACTCTCCATAGTCCTCCATATAGTATAATACACTCCCGATAGTCCTCTATATAGTATAATACACTCCTCATAGTCCTTTATATAGTATAATGCACCCAATAGTACTCCATATAGTATAATGCACTTCCCATAGTCCTCCATATAGTATAATACACTCCCGATAGTCCTCCATATAGTATAATACACTCCTCATAGTCCTTTATATAGTTGTTGTGAATTCTGTTATCGAACTCCCTCCTGTGGTCATGAATGGTACTTCTGCGAGTTCTGTCCATGGACTCCCTCTGGTGGCTGTGAGTGGAGCTGCTGCTTCTGAGGTTCCTTCCACAGGTGACTTAGTTTATTCTTTGGCTGGCTGCTCTATTTAACTCCACTCAGATCGTTACTCCATGCCAGCTGTCAATGTTCTTGTACTGGTTCAGTTCGCTCTTTGATATTTCTGGTGACCTGTCTACTCCAGCAGAAGCTAAGTCCCTGCTAGTTATTATTTGTTCATTGTTTTCTTGTCCAGCTTGCTATCATGATTTTGCCTTGCTAGCTGGAAGCTCTGGGATGCAGAGTGGCACCTACGCACCGTGAGTCGGTGCGGAGGTCTTTTTGCACACTCTGCGTGGTCTTTTTGTAATTTTTGTGCTGACCGAAAAGATACCTTTCCAATCCTCAGTCTGTTTAGTAAGTCTGGCCTCCTTTGCTGAAACCTGTTTCATTTCTGTATTTGTGACTTTCATCTTAACTCACAGTCAATATATGTGGGGGGCTGCCTTTTCCTTTGGGGAATTTCTCTGAGGCAAGGTAGGCTTTATTTTCTATCTCTAGGGCTAGTTAGCTCTTAGGCTGTGAAGAGGCGTCTAGGCAGAGTTAGGTACGCTCCACGGCTATTTCTAGTGTGTGTGATAGGATAAGGGGTTGCGGTCAGCAGAGCTCCCACTTCTCAGAGCTTGTCCTGTGTTAGTTTAACCATCAGGTCATTCCGGGTGCTCCTAACCACCAGGTCCATAACATATAGTATAATGCACCCAATAGTCCTCCATATAGTATAATGCACTTCCCATAGTCCTCCATATAGTATAATGCACTCACCATAGTCCTCCATATACCAGTATATTTCACTCACCATAGTCCTCCATTTAGTGTAATGCACTCCCCATAGTTCTCCATATAGCATATTGCACTCCCCATAGTCATCCATATAGTATAATGCACCCAATAGTCCTCCATATAGTATAATGCACTCACCATAGTCCTCCATTTAGTATAATGCACTCCCCATAGTTCTCCATATAGTATATTGCACTCCCCTTAGTCCTCCATATAGTATAATGTACTCCCCATAGTCCTCCATATAGTATAATGCACCCAACAGTCCTCCATATAGTATAATACACTCCTCATAATCCTTCATATGGTATAATGCACTCGCTATAGTCCTCCATATAGTATAATGCACTCACCATAGTCCTCCATTTAGTGTAATGCACTCCCCATAGTTCTCCATATAGCATATTGCACTCCCCATAGTCCTCCATATAGTATAATGCACCCAATAGTCCTCCATATAGTATAATGCACTCCCCATAGTCCTCCATTTAGTATAATGCACTCCCCATAGTTCTCCATAAAGTATATTGCACTCCCCATAGTCCTCCATATAGTATAATACACTCCCGATAGTCCTCCATATAGTATAATACACTCCTCATAGTCCTTTATATAGTATAATGCACCCAATAGTCCTCCATATAGTATAATGCACTTCCCATAGTCCTCCATATAGTATAATGCACTCACCATAGTCCTCCATATAGTATAATTCACTCACCATAGTCCTCCATTTAGTGTAATGCACTCCCCATAGTTCTCCATATAGCATATTGCACTCCCCATAGTCCTCCATATAGTATAATGCACCCAATAGTCCTCCATATAGTATAATGCACTCACCATAGTCCTCCATTTAGTATAATGCACTCCCCATAGTTCTCCATATAGTATATTGCACTCCCCTTAGTCCTCCATATAGTATAATGCACTCCCCATAGTCCTCCATATAGTATAATGCACCCAACAGTCCTCCATATAGTATAATACACTCCTCATAATCCTTCATATGGTATAATGCACTCGCCATAGTCCTCCATTTAGTATAATGCACTCCCCATTGTCCTCCATATAGTATAATACACTCCTCATAGTCCTCCATATGGTATATTGCACTCCCCATAGTCCTCCATATAGCATAATACACTGCCCATAGTCCTCCATATAGTATAATGCACTCACCATAGTCCTCCATATAGTATAATGTTCTCCCCATAGTCCTCTATATAGTATAATGCACTCCTCATAGCCCTCCATATAGTATAATACACTCCCGATAGTCCTCCATATAGTATAATACACTCCTCATAGTCCTTTATATAGTATTATGCACCCAATAGTCCTCCATATAGTATAATGCACTCCCCATAGTCCTCCATATAGTATAATGCACTCACCATAGTTCTCCATTTAGTGTAATGCACTCCCCATAGTTCTCCATATAGCATATTGCACTCCCCATAGTCCTCCATATAGTATAATGCACCCAATAGTCCTCCATATAGTATAATGCACTCCCCATAGTCCTCCATTTAGTATAATGCACTCCCCATAGTTCTCCATAAAGTATATTGCACTCCCCATAGTCCTCCATTTAGTATAATGCACTCCCCATTGTCCTCCATATAGTATAATACACTCCTCATAGTCGTCCATATCGTATATTGCACTCCCCATAGTCCTCCATATAGCATAATACACTGCCCATAGTACTCCATATAGTATAATGCACTCACCATAGTCCTCCATATAGTATAATTCACTCACCATAGTCCTCCATTTAGTGTAATGCACTCCCTATAGTTCTCCATATAGCATATTGCACTCCCCATAGTCCTCCATATAGTATAATGCACCCAATAGTCCTCCATATAGTATAATGCACTCACCATAGTCCTCCATTTAGTATAATGCACTCCCCATAGTTCTCCATATAGTATATTGCACTCCCCTTAGTTCTCCATATAGTATAATGTACTCCCCATAGTCCTCCATATAGTATAATGCACCCAACAGTCCTCCATATAGTATAATACACTCCTCATAATCCTTCATATGGTATAATGCACTCCCCATAGTCCTCCATATAGCATAATACACTCCCCATAGTCCTCCATTTAGTATAATGCACTTCCCATTGTCCTCCATATAGTATAATACACTCCTCATAGTCCTCCATATGGTATATTGCACTCCCCATAGTCCTCCATATAGCATAATACACTGCCCATAGTCCTCCATATAGTATAATGCACTCACCATAGTCCTCCATATAGTATAATGTTCTCCCCATAGTCCTCTATATAGCATAATGCACTCCTCATAGCCCTCCATATAGTATAATACACTCCCGATAGTCCTCCATATAGTATAATACACTCCTCATAGTGCTTTATATAGTATTATGCACCCAATAGTCCTCCATATAGTATAATGCACTCACCATAGTCCTCCATTTAGTGTAATGCACTCCCCATAGTTCTCCATATAGCATATTGCACTCCCCATAGTCCTCCATATAGTATAATGCACCCAATAGTCCTCCATATAGCATAATGCACTCCCCATAGTCCTCCATTTAGTATAATGCATTCCCCATAGTTCT
Source organism: Ranitomeya imitator (assembly GCF_032444005.1). Lineage (NCBI taxonomy): Eukaryota > Metazoa > Chordata > Amphibia > Anura > Dendrobatidae > Ranitomeya > Ranitomeya imitator. The sequence continues at coordinate 795,043,399 of NC_091282.1, read as the reverse complement.
CCATAAAGTATATTGCACTCCCCATAGTCCTCCATATAGTATAATGCACTCCCCATAGTGCTCCATATAGTATAATGCACCCAACAGTCCTCCATATAGTATAATACACTCCTCATAATCCTTCATATGGTATATGCACTCGCCATAGTCCTCTATTTAGTATAATGCACTCCCCATAGTCCTCCATATAGTATAATACCCTACTCATAGTCCTCCATATGGTATATGGCACTCCCCATAGTCCTCCATATAGCATAATACACTGCCCATAGTCCTCTATCTAGTATAATGCACTCCCCATAGTCCTCCATATAGTATAATATACTCACCATAGTCCTCCATATAGCATAATGCACCCAATAGTCCTTCATATAGTATTATGCACTCCCCATAGTCCTCCATATAGTATAATGCACTCACCATAGTTCTCCATATAGTATAATTCACTCACCATATTCCTCCATATAGTATAATGCACTCACCATAGTCCTCCATATAGTTTAATGCACTCCCCATAGTCCTCCATGTAGTATAATACACTCCCTATAGTCCTCCATATAGTATAATGCACCCAATAGTCCTCCATATAGTACAATGCACTCCTCATAATCCTTCATATGGTATATTGCACTCGCCATAATCCTCCATTTAGTATAATGCACTCCCCATAGTCCTCCATCTTCTATATATATAATTGTCTAAGGGTTTTTCCGTCTGTCTGTCTTTCTGTCTGTCTGTCTGTCTGTCCTGGAAATCCCGCGTCTCTGACGCCTAGCGGCCTCGACCAATCAGCGACGGGCACAGCGACGATGATGTCATAAAGGGCGTAGACATCCCGCGTCTCTGATTGGTCGAGGCCGCCAGGCCTCGACCAATCAGCGACGGGCACAGCGACGATGCTGATTGGTCGAGGCCGCCAGGCCTCGACCAATCAGCAACGGGCACAGCGACGATGATGTCATAAAGGACGTAGACATCTCACGTTTCTGATTCAGCGACAGGCACAGTATCGACGTAGATGTCATAATGGTTGCCATGGCGACGATGATGTCATAAAGGTTGCCTCGACCAATCAGCGACGGGCACAGTCTTCCGCGAATTCTGGAATCATCATTGTCCATATACTACGGGGACATGCATATTCTAGAATACCCGATGCGTTAGAATCGGGCCACAATCTAGTCTATCTATATATATAATTGTCTAAGGGTTTTTCCGTCTGTCTGTCTGTCTGTCTGTCTGTCTGTCTGTCTGTCCTGGAAATCCCGGCTCTCTGATTGGTCGAGGCCGCCAGGCCTCGACCAATCAGAGACCGGCACAGCATCGACGTAGAAATCCCGCGTCTCTGATTGGTCGAGGCCGCCAGGCCTCGACCAATCAGCAACGGGCACAGCGACGATGATGTCATAAAGGACGTAGACATCCTGCGTCTGATTGGTCGAGGCCGCCAGGCCTCGACCAATCAGCAACGGGCACAGCGACGATGATGTCATAAAGGACGTAGACATCTCACGTTTCTGATTCAGCGACGGGCACAGTATCGACGTAGATATCATAATGGTTGCCATAGCGACAATGACGTCATAAAGGTTGCCTCGACCAATCAGCGACGGGCACAGTCTGCCGCGAATTCTGGAATCATCATTGTCCATATATTAAAGGGACATGCATATTCTAGAATACCCGATGCGTTAGAATCGGGCCACAATCTAGTACAGTATAATGATCCCCATATATTGCCCCATACAGAATAATGATCCCATATATTGCTCCATCTATATATATATATCTATATATATAATTGTCTAAGGGTTTTTCCGTCTGTCTGTCTGTCTGTCTGTCTGTCTGTCTGTCTGTCTTGGAAATCCCGGCTCTCTGATTGGTCGAGGCCTGGCGGCACAGCATCGACGTAGAAATCCCGCATCTCTGATTGGTCGAGGCCGCCAGGCCTCGACCAATCAGCAACGGGCACAGCGATGATGTCATAAAGGACGTAGACATCTCACGTTTCTGATTCAGCGACGGGCACAGTATCGACGTAGATGTCATAATGGTTGCCATGGCGACGATGATGTCATAAAGGTTGCCTCGACCAATCAGCGACGGGCACAGTCTGCCGTGAATTCTGGAATCATCATTGTCCATATACTACGGGGACATGCATAATCTAGAATACCCGATGCGTTAGAATCGGGCCACAATCTAGTCTATATATATAATTGTCTAAGGGTTTTTCCGTCTGTCTGTCCTGGAAATCCCGCGTCTCTGATTGGTCGAGGCTGCCAGGCCTCGACCAATCAGCGACGGGCACAGCGACGATGATGTCATAAAGGACGTAGACATCCCGCGTCTGATTGGTCGAGGCCGCCAGGCCTCGACCAATCAGCGACGGGCACAGTATCGACGTAGATGTCATAATGGTTGCCATGGCGACGATGATGTCATAAAGGTTGCCTCGACCTGGCGGCCTCGACCAATCAGCGACGGGCACAGTATCGACGTAGATGTCATAATGGTTGCCATGGCGACGATGATGTCATAATGGTTGCCTCGACCAATCAGCGACGGGCACAATCTGCCGCGAATTCTGGAATCATCATTGTCCATATACTACGGGGACATGCATATTCTAGAATACCCGATGCGTTAGAATCGGGCCACAATCTAGTCTATATATATAATTGTCTAAGGGTTTTTCCGTCTGTCTGTCTGTCTTTCTGTCTGTCTGTCTTTCTGTCTGTCTGTCTGTCCTGGAAATCCCTGCTCTCTGATTGGTCGAGGCCGCCTGTCCTCCCCGTAGTCCTCCATATAGTATATTGCACTCCCCATAGTCCTCCATATAGTATAATACGCTCCCCATAGTTCTCCATATAGTATAATTCACCCAATATTCCTCCATATAGTATAATGTGCTCCCCATAATCCTTCATATGATATAATGCACTCACCATAGTCCTCCATATAGTATAATGCACCCAATAGTCCTCCATATAGTATAGTGCACTCCCCATAGTGCTCCATATAGTATAATGCACTCCCCATATTCCTCCATTTAGTATATTGCACTCCCCATAGTCCTCCATATTGTATAATGCACTCCCCATAGTGCTCCATATAGTATAATGCCCTCACCATAGTCCTACATATAGTATAATGCACTCCCCATAGTCCTCCATATAGTGTATGGCACTCCCCATAGTCCTCCATATAGTATAATACACTCCCCATAGTCCTCCATATAGTATAATGCACTCACCATAGTCCTACATGTAGCATAGTGCACTCCCCATAGTCCTCCATATAGTGTATGGCACTCCCCGTAGTCCTCCATATAGTATAATGCACTCCCCATAGTCCTCCATATAGTATAATGCACCCAATAGTCCTCCATATAGTATAATACACTTCTCATAGTCCTCAATATATTATAATGTACTCCCCATTGTCTTCCATATAGTATAATGCACTCCCCATAGTCCTCCACATGGTATAATGTACTCTTCATAGTCCTTAATACAGTATAATGCACTTGCCATAGTCCTCTATATAGTATGATACACTCCCCATAGTCCTCAATATAGTATAATGCACCCAATAGTTTTCCACATAGCATAATGCACTCTCCCTAGTCTTCCATCTATATATATAATTGTCTAAGGGTTTTTCCGTCTGTCTGTCTTTCTGTCTATCTGTCTGTCTGTCTGTCTTTCTGTCTGTCTGTCCTGGAAATCCCACGTCTCTGATTGGTCGAGGCCGCCAGGCCTCGACCAATCAGCAATGGGCACAGCGACGATGATGTCATAAAGGACGTAGAAATCCCACGTTTCTGATTCAGCGACGGGCACAGTATCGACGTAGATGTCATAATGGTTGCAATGGCGACGATGATGTCATAAAGGTTTCCTCGACCAATCAGCGACGGGCACAGTCTGCCGCAAATTCTGGAATCATCATTGTCCATATACTACGGGGACATGCATATTCTAGAATACCCGATGCGTTAGAATCGGGCCACAATCTAGTATAGTATAATACACTCCCATTAGTCCTTAATATAGTATAATGGACCCAGTAATACTTCATATAGTATAATACACTCTCCATAGTCCTCCATATAGTATAGTGCACTCCCCATAGTCCTCAATATTGTATAATACACTCCTCATAGTCATGCCGCCCTGACTTATGGTCCCAATAGCGGCCACTGGCTGGGGAGCCTGGGCAAATGCCTAGTTTGCCTGCTCCTAACGCTGGCCCTGACCAAGTAGATGGAGGGGAGGTTGGATCATGATGTCATGACTCTTCTTGTGCCAGTGGAACACGAAGTCCCAATTAACATTCAACACTGGAAATGTTTCAACGTAATAGTGAACCAAAATAAAAAATCATGAGCTACATTATGAATATCCAATGTCTTCTTAAAGGAGAACCTTCACTGGTGCATGAAAATTATTGGATAAAGGCCAATGGCCAAGATTTTTGGAAGCCTAATTTTTCCCAGAAATGGTCACCCAGATGTTCCCAAAAGCCACTGACTGGAGACAGGATCCTTGGGGTGACCACATTGCAGACATTGAACAAATCTCTCCTTGATGTGGGGGTAGATAAAAAATTGTTACATCCGAGCTTTGTATTGGAGGGGCCCCAGAGGCTTTATGGCGCCTGGTAAGTGGGGGCCCATTAACAGGTTTTGCATTTTAGTCTAAGTAGCTTCAAATTATTCTTATTCACCTCTTGACAAAGGGTCTCACTAAGGCCATGTTCACACAGTGCGTTTTTTACCGCGGAACCGCGGCGGTTTTGCCGCTGCGGTTCCGCAGCTGTTTTCCATGCAGGGTACAGTACACTGTACCCTATGGAAAACAGGACACACTGTGCACATGGTCCGGAAATTGTAAAAAAAAAGCCGCGCTGAATAGCTCCCGGAAAAAAGAAGGAGCATGTCAATTCTTCTTCCTGAACCGCAGCGGTTCTGCACCCATAGACCTCCATTGTGAGGTCAAAATCGCAGTAAAACCCGCAGATCAAAAATATATCTGCGGGTTTTACTGCGATTTGATGTGCAGAACCGCTGCAGCAGGAAGTGCGGGGTGAGCGGGCGGAAGTGCGTGGGCGGAGTGTGGCTGCCCCCCCGTGCTCCGATCCCGCCCCCCCGTGCTCCGATGCCCCCCCCGTGCTCCGATGCCCCCCCCCAGTGCTCCGATGCCCCCCCCGTGCCCTAATCTCCCCCCCTTATACTTACCCGGCGTCCCGGTGTCCGTCCGGCCGTCTTCTCCCTGGGCGCCGCCATCTTGCAAAATGGCGGGCGCATGCGCAGTGCGCCCGCCGAATCTGCCGGCCGGCAGATTCGCTCCAAAGTGCATTTTGATCACTGAGATATAACCTATCTCAGTGATCAAAATAAAAAAATAGTAAATGACACCCCCCCCACTTTGTCACCCCCATTGGTAGGGACAATAAAAAAATTAAATTAAATTAAATTTTTTTCACTAAGGTTAGAATAGGGTTAGGGTTAGGGGTAGGGTTAGGGGTAGGGTTAGGGTTAGGGTTAGGGGTAGGGTTAGGGGTAGGGTTAGGGTTAGGGGTAGGGTTAGGGGTAGGGTTAGGGGTAGGGGTAGGGGTAGGGGTAGGGTTAGGGGTAGGGGTAGGGTTAGGGTATTTTCAGCCATTTTAGCCCCAAAAAGCTTCCTAGGAAACACACAGTAAAAAAAGGATAAAAAAACGCATCAAAAAACGCATCAAAAAACGCATCAAAAAAAGGACAAAAAAAGGACCTGCGTTTTCTGCCAAGAGCTGCAGTTTTTTAAAAAAAACTGTCCTGAAAAAAAAAGGATGGAAATCCTGAACGTGTGAACATACCCTAAGGCTACAGTGGCCTGTAAAAGCTTGGCCAGAATTACTGTTATTTCGAACAGTAAAGCAAGTTGAGGATGAAATGATCTCTAAAAGGCCTAAAGTTATAGATGACACATTTCTTTTGAATTTTAGACAAATATATATATATATTTTCATCTTTTACATTTTAAAAATTACAAAATGAAAAAAATGGGCCGATACAAAGGTTTGGGCACCCTGCATGGTTAGTACCTAGTAGCGCCCACTTTTGCAAGTATCACACTTGTAAATGCTTTTTTGTAGCCAGACAAGAGTCTTTCAATTTTTGTTTGAGGGATTTTCTTCCATTCTTTCTTGGAGAATTCTTCCAGTTCTGTGAGATTCCTGAGTCGTCTTACATCCTCTGTTATTTTGAGGTCTTGCCACAGATTTTCATTGATGTTCAGATCAGGGGACTGTGAGGGTCATTGTAAAACCTTCAGCTTGCGTCTTTTGAGGTCGTGTATTATGGATTGTGATGTGTGTTTAGGATCATTATCCACTTGTAGAAGCCGTCCTCTTCCTCCTTTCAGCTTCAGCTTTATTACAGATGGTGGTATATTTGCATCAAGAAATAGTTGAAATTTCATTGAATCCATTCTTCCATCTACGCGTGAAATGTTCCCTGTGCCATTGGCTCATTGGCTGCAGCACAACTGCAAAGCATGATTGATCCTCCCCCATGCTTAATGGTTGCAGTGATGTTCTTTTCCTGAAATTCTGGGCCCTTTTTTCTCTACACATGCCTTTGATCATTGTGGCTAGAGTTCTATCTTATCCTCATCGGTCCATAGGACTTGTTTCCAAAATGCATCAGGCTTGTGTAGATGTTCCTTTGCATACGTCTGACGCTGAATTTATGGCGACGACACAGGAGAGGTTTTCTTCTCATGACTCCCATGAAGGCCATATTTATGCAGGTGTCTCTGAACAGTAGAGCAATGTACCACAACTCCAGAGTCTGCTAAGTCTTTCTGAAGGTCTTTTACATTCATGCGGAGGTTCTGATTAGAATCTCCAGCAATTCTACCAGCAGCTCTCACTGAAATTTTATTTGGCCTTCCAGATCTTATCTTGACCTCCACTTTTCCTGATAACTGCCATTTCTAAATTACATTTCCAGGGGCGGATTATAAGAGGGTCAATCTGGGCGGTAGCCAAGGGCCCAGTGGTGTGGGGGGGCCCTGGGCTACCGCACAGATTGCACGCCGGCCAGCGCCATCAGGGCATTACTGCACGTGCCCCTATCATCTATGTGACCCCGGACCCGGTGGGCAGAGAGAGGGGGCCCGCATCGGGCCCTGTCTCATCTGCTCACTGGCCCCCTACCGGCGCTGCGGTGGTTTACTATTAACGTGCGGGCAAGCACCCGCACGTTAATAGTTAACAACAGCCGCCAGCCAATTGGAGGCTGGCAGCTGAAGTCGGCCGCAGGCACAGCGCACACGTCGCCGGCGTCTGACGTCATTGTCAGTCGCTGGCGAGTGCGCGCTGCTGTAGGGAGCTCGCTGCCTGGAGTGCTGGTCAGGTGAGGAGAACTCGTTTTTTTTTTTTTTTTTATAACCTAACGGTGGAGACACTGGGGGCAATGCTGGAGGACACATTGGGGCAGATGACTGCTGGACACACTGACTGGGGCAATGCTGGAGACACTGGGGCAATGCTGGAGACACTGGGGCAGATTGCTGGACACACTGGGGGCAATGCTGGAGGACACACTGGGGCAGATGATTGCTGGAGACACTGGGGCAATGCTGGAGACACTGGGACAATGCTGGAGACTCTGTGGCAGATTGCTGGAAACACTGGGGGCAATGCTGGAGGACACACTGGGGCAGATGATTGCTGAACACACTGGGGCAATGCTGGACACACTGGGGCAATGCTGGAGACACTGGGGCAATGCTGGACACACTGGGGCAGATTGCTGAACACACTGTGGGCAATGCTGGACAATTGGACATACTGGGGCATATTGCTGGACAGGAGACGCTGGGGGAAATGCTGGACATACTGGGGCAGATTGCTGGACACGCTGGGGCAATGCTAGAGGACACACTGGGGCAGATGATTGCTGGACACACTGGGGCAATGCAGGAGACACTGGGGCAATGCTGGAGACACTGGGGCAATGCTGGACACACTGGGGCAGATTGCTGGACACACTGTGGGCAATGCTGGACAATTGGACATACTGAGGCATATTGCTGGCCAGGACACACTGGGGGCAATGCTGGACATACTGGGCAGATTGCTGGACACACTGGTGGTAATATGCTGGACACACTGGGGTCAATGCTGGACATACTGGGGCAGATTGCTGGACACACTGGTGGTAATATGCTGGACACACTGGGGCAGATTGCGGGACACACTGTCTGGGGGCAATGCTGGAGACACTGGGGCAATGCTGGAGACACTGGGGCAATGCTGGAAACACTGGGGCAATGCTGGACACACTGGGGCAGATTGCTGGACACACCGTGGGCAATGCTGGATAATTGGACATACTGGGGCAGATTGTTGAACACACTGTCTGGGGGCAATGCTGGACACACTGGGGCAATGCTGGAGACACTGGCGCAATGCTGGACACTGGAGCAGATTGCTGGACACACTGTGGGCAATGCTGGACAATTGGACATACTGGGGCAGATTGTTGAACACACTGTCTGTGGACAATACTGGAGACACTGGGGCAATGCTGGAGATACTGGGGCAATGCTGGACACTGGGGCAGATTGCTGGACACACTGTGGGCAATGCTGGACATACTGGGGCAGATTGCTGGACACACTGGTGGTAATATGCTGGACACACTGTGACAGATTGCTGAACACACTGTCTGGGGGCAATGCTGGAGACACTGGGGCAATGCTGGAGACACTGGGGCAATGCTGGACACACTGGGGCAGATTGCTGGACACACTGTGGGCAATGCTGGACAATTGGACATACTGGGGCAGATTGTTGAATACACTGTCTGGCGGCAATGCTGGACGAACTGGGGCAATGCTGGAGACACTGGGGCAATGCTGGACACTGGGGCAGATTGCTGGACACACTGTGGGCAATGCTGGACAATTGGACATACTGGGGCAGATTGTTGAACACACTGTCTGGGGGCAATGCTGGAGACACTGGGGCAATGGTGGAGACACTGGGCAATGCTGGAGACACTGGGGCAATGCTGGACACTGGGGCAGATTGCTGGACACACTGTGGGCAATGCTGGACAATTGGACATACTGGTGCAGATTGCTGGACACACTGTCTGGGGGCAATGCTGGACACACTGGGGCAGATTGCTGGACACTGGGGCAATATGGTGGACATACTGAGGCAGACTGCTGTACACACTGGGGGTAATATGCTGGACACACTGGGGCAGATTGCTGGACACACTGGGGGCAGGACTGGAGGCATGGGCAAAATGTTGATACGGGGCATGATTGGAGACACGGGGCAGAATGAAAGACATGGGGCAGGATTAGATCATGGGGCAGGATGGATATGATCGAGACAGATGGGGCAGGATGGGGAGATCATATGGGATAGAATGGATACTCATGAGGGCACGATGCGAGAACATATGGCTGGAGCCAGGAATGAGATCAACGGGGCTAGGATGGGGAATAATATTACCATAGGGGCTAATTAAGGGATATTATTACTGCAGTGATGTATTTATTTTATTTTTTGAGTATATTGTATTAAATGGGGGGCGGTCCTGTTACTGTGTAGAGTGACACTATATCGCCTTTTTTTCTTCATGTGGTGTAATGTAAAAGTTGTGAAAAATTAAGTAATGTGTTCTGCAAGCGGAGCTTGAGATAACTGTGTTATTTCCTGCAGAAACGAGTCCTGGCTGGAAGAAATGATGGCGGTCTGTGCTGGATGAAAGATGAGGGACTTCACCTAGAGATGTCACTGGTGAGTCAGTGTTATCTATACACTGACACTATACACTGTATACTATATACAGAGGTCCTGTGTACAATGTCACCAGTGATCACTGCATTACCTGCAGCGCCCCAGAGACCTGGTCGTTGCAGCATGGCACTCTGCCGCTAAGGGGAGTGGCGGTACGTCCGATGGCACTAAGGAGTTCTCCTGACCAGGTATCACCAGAACACATTACACTTCACACTCCGGCCACTAGGGGGAGAAAAAGGCTTTATTTATTGGGCCACTCCTCACACTGGTAAAACTAGGGGCTGGGGAGGAAGTTAGTCAGAAGCTGACTGGGTTGGATTCAGGCAACATCCTGTGCAGGGAGAAGGCACAGGGGGGTCCCTGTCAGGCGTGGGAACCTGGCAGGTGCCTAGCGAACAGAACAGAACGTAACGGAACCGCGCCTGCACACCCTGCGGCAGTATCCTAAGGAAGAGACACGAAGGGAAGGATATTGTGGAACAGTGTAAACGAGATCAAGCACAAAGGAGAGCCAGTAAGAGTCGTGCTGAGAGAGAGAGAGGCAACATCTTACTGAGGCGCGTAGTCGGTGGCCGGAACACCGTAGGAGTAACTGACTTCAGGCCTTACTTCAAACTCCGCTGGACAGTTAATTATAGGTTGGCTGTCTACCTTAAATTTCCTAAGAAGACATAGGGGGCAACATTGGGAGAGGGGCGTCTCTAGGGTCCCGGAAGACCTCCAAGCCTTCCCGTCATACGGGTGCGTCCTAGCCATAACATACCTGGGGGACGAGAAACAAGTAACATCTGGAACTAAATTGAACGAGAGAGCTGTAGAGAATGAACGAACGAGAACAGCAGTTGTGAGGACTATTCCGAATGCTCAGCAGGGTAGGACTACAACACACAGGCGCTAGTGGTAGGCAACGATTTCCATCTGCGAAGGAAACTCTGGATGTGCCCATCGGACCGGCCGGTCTCTGAGAGCCCTGTTAAACGTACTCTGGATTGAGGATCCTGAAGCCTTCAGTAAAGATGTAAAGAGACTGCAACCTTGTGTCCTCATTATTGACTGTACCTCACACCATCGCCACCTACACCACTGGGAAGCCCTGGGGACATACTTCACCTGTGGGAAGTTATACCATCCGGCTGCCATTCCATCACCCCAGCGGACCCCATAGCAGCGTCGGTCACCGTGACCGAACACCACAGGTGGCGTCACGAACCCCTGACAGACTGTTTCACTACTTTCATTGGACGCCCCTTAGCAGGGTCGCGGACCGGGTCTAGCCACCGTGACAGCCTCATAACCAAACCAGAGAGGCCCGGTACCGAAACGCGTGGCCCTGTGTCTGGGGGCGCTCCATACCTATACATTATATACAGCACTCCTGTGTATAATGTCACCAGTGATCTTTGTATTACCTCTACACAGACACTGCGTACTAAGTACAGATCTCCTGTGAATACTGGCACTTATGGTGATAGCATTGTTTTTTTTTTTATTTTTTATTACTGATCAGTATTGTAGTATTCAGTCACTATGTGGTGGTAATATGTGTTCTGGAAATGGTGTTGCGGTATTTGTCCCTTGTATGTGCTATTTGGTCACCAAGAGGTGGTAATATGTGGTCTTGACATGGTGCGGTGGTATTTGTTCCTTGTGATATTATTTGATCACTGTGGTTGTAATTTGTGGTCTGGTCATGGTTCGGTGGTATTCGGTGTTGTATGTGATATTGGTCAAAATACACCTAAATTGTATTGCATATTTTAACAAATATTTAATAGGTTACAGTAGAGTAGGGCCCAGCCATTTTTCTGGAATAATCTGGTTCAGGTATAACATGACCCCCGTCACATGACCCCCGTCACATGACCCCCGTCACATGACCCCCGTCACATGACCTCCGTCACATGACCCCCGTCACATGACCGGGGGAGGGGGCCCACAGTGTCTGAACAGCCCGGGGCCCTGGCTACCCTTAATCCACTCCTGTACATTTCTAACAGAGGAAAGGGCAACTTGAAAACGCTTTGCCTCTTCTTATAGCCTTCTCCTGCTTTGTGGGTCTCCACCATTTTCATTTACAGAGTGTTCGGCAGCTGCTTAGAAGAACCCATGGCTGCTGCTTTTGGCACAAGGTTAGAGGAAGCTTGTTTTTTATAAAGATGAGAGATTTGCATCAACCGCCTTTCCTAACGATGATAGTGAATGAGCCATAACCCTAACAGGCTAATTAAGGTCTGATACCGTGGTCTAAGGCTAGTTTCACACTAGCGTTTACCTGATCTGCGGCGGGCTGCGGACTTCCTCCGTGAAGCCCCGCCCTCCGCTGCACCTCCGCTGCTAGCTCCGCCTACATCTGCATGTGGCCCGCATGCGGCCTGCGTACCTATATTTAACATTAGGTACGCAGGTCGTGCGGCTGTATGCGGATGGTGCAGCATGCGTCATTTTGATGGTGCGGCGACCAGCGTAGGACGCAGCCTGTAGCATTTTTTTTCCGCATCGTCAAAACGACGCATGCGGCACAATCCGCATACAGCCGCACGACCTGCGTACCTAATGTTAAATATAGGTACGCAGGCTGCATGCGGGCCGCATGCAGATGTAGGCGGAACTAGCAGCGGCCGTGCGGCGGAGGGCGGGGCTTCACGGAGGAAGTCCGCAGCCTGCCGCAGATCAGGTAATCGCTAGTGTGAAACTAGCCTAAGTTACCCAAGCACAAAAATCTCACGTGGTGACCTGTTGTGAATTCTGCTCTTGGGCTACCTCCGGTGGTTATGAGTGGTAGTGCTGCGGTAGTTGGATCGCAGCATTTATCAGGTGTATCTATTTTTTGCAATTTGGGCTGGGCTATATAGCCTTGCTTGATCCTTTAGTCAGTGCCAGTTGTCCATTGTTTTTGGAGGATTCACATCCCTTCTGGTCTCTCCTGTTTGCTGTGCTTTTCTTCAAAGATAAGTCCTGGCTTTGTTTTTGCTGTCCACCTGCTGTGGACCTTATAATTCTGTGCATTTTCATGTTTTTGTCTTGTCCAGCTTAGTCTGTGAAGGATTTTTTGCAGCCTAGCTATTTCTCTGGAGATGCAGATATACCCTCCATGTCTTTAGTCAGATGTGGTGTTTTGTATTTTCTGTGGTGGATATTTTCTAGTGTTTTAATACTGACCGCATAGTACTCTGTCCTATTCTTTCTTTTTAGCTAGTATGGCCTCCTATGCTAAATCCTGATTTCATTTCTGCGTATGTTATTTCCCTCTCCTCTCACAGTCAATATTTGTGGGGGGCTGTCTTTCCTTTGGGGATTTTCTCTGAGGCAAGATAGGTTTCCTGTTTCTGTCTTTAGGGGTAGTTATTTCTTAGGCTGTGTCGAGGGGTCTAGGGAGTGTTAGGTACCCCCCACGGCTACTTCTAGTTGTGCTGTTAAGTTCAGGGTTTGCGGTCAGTACAGGTTCCACCTTCTCCAGAGTACTTCTCATGCTGCTCCAAGGCCACCAGATCACAACAGTGACCAAACTTTTGCATCAGACCATTTTTGAAAATTATAAAATGAAAACAATTGCAATATATAATTTTTTGCCTAAAATACCAAGGAAATGTGTCATCTGTAACTTTAGGTCTTAGAGATCATTTCATCTTCAACTTGCTTAACTGTTCACAATAACAGTAATTCTGACTTAGGGTCCCGAACTCCCGATACTTTTACCTGCCGCTGTACAAGGCAACTTCGGCCAAAGATTGGTAGGTGTCACTGCTACATTGTAGCACCACACAAGTGACTGGGATCACACTGTGTACCCTCGGAATCAATCAAGTCACACAAAAAATCTAACCTTGTCTCAATTTGTAAGCTTTGCTTGTTCTGGTCGCGGGACCCTCAGAGTCACAATGTGACCATATTATCTTGCATTGCGCTACAATGTAGCAGCGACACCAACAAATCTTTTTCCTTGCGGTGTCTTGGCCAAAGTTGCTACCAAAGCCTTCTAGGAGACAGATCGGAATATTTTGCTGGTTGAAATGATTTTATTAAAACTGCAAAGTAAACTTACTCCTGTTACTAATCAGATGCACTCACAACTAAAGGAACATTGTTTAAAGGAAATATATTAGACAACTGAAAATCAGCAGCAGATGCTAAGGAAAGAGGAAAAGTGAAGGAGAGAAATCATGAGTAAAATTCAGGTTAGTCCAAAATAAATAAACGAAAAAGACAAAACTGCACTGCAGACCCCCGAAATGAAACCACTAGGGGGCCAATCTTTATGCGCACAGGTATGTACTGATCTAGTGGTGAGTTACAGAGACTGCGTCTTTGATCAATTGTCACCATATACAGGTAAAGGTGCTAAAGAAGAAGGAGCAGATAAGAAACTCCAATAACAATCATGTAGTAATCGGGAAGGACATTGTATTAAACATCTCTTTGTTTAGAAAGAGCAAATAACAGGGAACAATAACATACAGTCAAACATACAACAGATAGATAAGAGATGGACTTTCTAGTGAGTGTCCCTTTAAATGTCCTTGCTTTTAGCAGTTAATGATTGATCCTTCCAGAATCAGTTGGTAACCTGATCTGTGACTCCTAAAACTGAAAGTGCAACTAAAGAGCTTCAGGTTGGAGGCGCTCGTCAAGTCACCTTGTATACCTGGGACGAAAGCAATCGCCAGACTTCTTCGCTTCCAGCAAATGGTGAGTAAATGCGATGAAGACCCTCATAGCCTAATATAAATAATAAATAAATCTTTAATTTTATATAGCGCTAACATATTCCGCAGCGCTTTACAGTTTGCCTTTTGTTGCAGCACTGAGGGGGTTAATGAGGCGGTATTCCCAGGAAATATTAGGACGTATGAAAATTACTTGTTGATCTATGACGACGAGTCATCAGGCACAAAATTATTTTTTTTTAAGAATCTGATCATCGTTAATGGGATTTTCGGCTGTAATTTTTTTGCCAGAGGCTAAATGTATGTAATAACAAAGCCATCCATACTTGTCGCCTGATACCTATCGATTCACCAACCTGGTGCGACGTCGTTTTGCACACAGCAAGCTTTGCCATAAGAAAAAAAAAATAAAAATAAAAACCCTTAAATTCTAATATTTTTACAACTGAGGGTTTGCTACAATTATATAGTCAAAAATGTCAATGCGTCAACCTGGACGCCGGGCTGATACAATGTATCAGAGCAAAGGAAATGATCAGTCTGTGCTGATGGTGGAGAATTATCCTGGATGGGTTTCAGATTCTATGTAAACAGGAAAGTTTCCCTTTACGGGCAGGACGGATCCGGCAGTCGGTGGACAGAGATTATCTCCGGGGTTCACGGTGAATTCCGATCACTGCCGGGGATTTCTCTGGATTCTGATACATTAGATTTCATCCTCCTGTTTTCAAAGCTACAGCACAAAATACAAATTGTAACCACGTTTGTGACTCTTGGGGCACAGATTAGTATTTTGTGGGATATATTGTCTTTTTAGGTCATAGAGTTTTGCTAGTTCATGAAGTATTGTTTATTTTACGGGCAATAAACTTCGGACCTGCGATTCAATTTCCATAAAGCAAAGGTCTAGACATCTGGTAAATAGAAACTCATTAGCTGACACGAGCACAGATGAGAAGGTATCACATACCAGAGCCATCATGGATCCTCTTCAACCCTGAAACAAAAGGGTCCGGTGCATGGCTGCCCTCTTCACCTTCACATCACTTGCAGAACATTAATTTGTCATTACTTTGGGACCAGTTATAAAGCTATTTTTATTAATCTTTTAGGAATTTTTTGTGATTTTATATTCAAAGTAATTTTCTTTTTGTTCTCTATCCAGCCCAGACCACTATGACAACTTCTTCCACCTTTAGAACTTGTGTCTGCAGAGTCTGTTGCCCAGACATCTTCGCTTCCTAATTTTTAAAGCCATCTCCCTTACCTAGATACCATCAGCAATACAAGTGCCATGTCCTCCCACTAACCTTTACTGTCCCATATGGTAATAGTGCCTAAATAGTGTCCCATACAGTAAAAGTGCCTAATAGTGTCCCATACAGTAAAAGTGCCTAATAGTGTCCCATACAGTAATAGTGCCTAATAGTGTACCATGCAGTAATAGTGCCTAAATAGTGTCCCACATTAATAGTGCCTAAATAGTGTCCTATACAGTAATAGTGCCTAATAGTGTACCATGCAGTAAATAGTAATAGCAATAGTGTCCCATGCACTAAATAGTTAGTGCCTAAATAGTGTCCCATACAGTAAAAGTGCCTAATAGTGTCCCATACAGTAAAAGTGCCTAATAGTGTCCCATACAGTAATAGTGCCTAATAGTGTACCATGCAGTAATAGTGCCTAAATAGTGTCCCACATTAATAGTGCCTAAATAGTGTCCTATACAGTAATAGTGCCTAATAGTGTACCATGCAGTAAATAGTAATAGCAATAGTGTCCCATGCACTAAATAGTGTCCCATACGGTAATAGTGCCTAAATAGTGTCCCATACAGTAATAGGGCCTAAATAGTGTCCCATACAGTGACATTCCTAAATAGTGTCCCATATAGTAATAGTGCATAAATAGTGTCCTATATAGTAATAGTGCCTAAATAGTGTCCCATATAGTAATAGTTCTTAAATAGTGTCCCATACAGTAATAGTGCCTAAATAGTGTCGCATACAGTAACATTACCTAAATAGTGTCCGATATAGTAATAGTGCCTAAATAGTGTCCCATATAGTAATCGTGCATAAATAGTGTCCCATACATTAATAGTGCCTAAATAGTGTCCGATACAATAACATTACCTAAATAGTGTCCAATATAGTAATAGTGCATAAATAGTGGCCCATACAGTAATAGTGTCGAAATAGTGTCCCATACAGTAACATTACCAAACTAGTGTCCTAAATAGTAATAGTGCCTAAATAGTGTCCCATATAGTAATAGTGCATAAATAGTGTCCCATACAGTAACATTACCTAAATAGTGTCCCATACAGTAACATTACCTAAATAGTGTCCCATATAGTAATAGTGCATAAATAGTGTGCTATATAGTAATAATGCCTAAATAGTGTCCCATACAGTAATAGTGCCTAAATAATGTTCCATACAGTAACATTACCTAAATAGTGTCCCATATAGTAATAGTGCATAGTGTCCTATATAGTAATAGTGCCTAAATAGTGTCCCATACAGTAACATTACCTAAATAGTGTCCCATATAGTAATAGTGCATAAATAGTGTGCTATATAGTAATAATGCCTAAATAGTGTCCCATACAGTAATAGTGCCTAAATAATGTTCCATACAGTAACATTACCTAAATAGTGTCCCATATAGTAATAGTGCATAGTGTCCTATATAGTAATAGTGCCTAAATAGTGTCCCATACAGTAATATTACCTAAATAGTGTCCCATATAGTAATAGTGCATAGTGTCCTATATAGTAATAGTGCCTAAATAGTGTCCCATACAGTAATATTACCTAAATAGTGTCCCATATAGTAATAGTGCCTAAATAGTGTCCCATACAGTAACATTACCTAGTGTCCCATATAGTAATAGTGCCTAAATAGTGTCCCATACAGTAACATTACCTAGTGTCCCATATAGTAATAGTGCCTAAATAGTGTCCCATACAGTAATATTACCTAAATAGTGTCCCATATAGTAATAGTGCTTAAATAGTGTCCCATACAGTAATATTACCTAAATAGTGTCCCATATAGTAATAGTGCTTAAATAGTGTCCCATACAGTAATAGTGCCTAAATAGTGTCGCATACAGTAACATTACCTAAATAGTGTCCCATATAGTAATAATGCCTAAATATTGTCCCATACAGTAACATTACCTAGTGTCCCATATAGTAATAATGCCTAAATAGTGTCCCATACAGTAACATTACCTAGTGTCCCATATAGTAATAGTGCCTAAATAGTGTCCCATACAGTAATATTACCTAAATAGTGTCCCATATAGTAATAGTGCTTAAATAGTGTCCCATACAGTAATATTACCTAAATAGTGTCCCATATAGTAATAGTGCCTAAATAATGTCCCATGCAGTAACAGTACCTAAATAGTGTCCCATACAGTAATAGTGCATAAATAGTGTCCTATATAGTAATAGTGCCTAAATAGTGTCCCATACAGTAATAGTGCATAAATAGTGTCCCATACAGTAACAGTACCTAAATAGTGTCCCATACAGTAATAGTGCATAAATAGTGTCCTATATAGTAATAGTGCCTAAATAGTGTCCCATACAGTAATAGTGCATAATGTGTCCTATATAGTAATAGTGCCTAAATAGTGTCCCATACAGTAATAGTGCATAAATAGTGTCCCATACAGTAACAGTACCTAAATAGTGTCCCATACAGTAATAGTGCATAAATAGTGTCCTATATAGTAATAGTGCCTAAATAGTGTCCCATACAGTAATAGTGCATAAAGTGTCCTATATAGTAATAGTGCCTAAATAGTGTCCCATACAGTAATAGTGCCAAAATAGTGTCCCATACAGTAGCAGTACCTAAATAGTGTCCTATATAGTAATAGTGCCTAAATAGTGTCCCATATAGTAATAGTGCATAGTGTCCTATATTGTAATAGTGCCTAAATAGTGTCCCATACAGTAACAGTACCTAAATAGTGTCCTATATAGTAATAGTGCCTAAATAGTGTCCCATATAGTAATAGTGCATAAATAGTGCCCCATACAGTAATAGTGCCTAAATAGTGTCTCATACAGTAATAGTGCATAAATAGTGTCCCATATAGTAATAGTGCATGAATAGTGTCCTATATAGTAATAGTGTCTAAATAGTGTCCCATACAGTAATAGTGCCTAAATAGTGTCCAATATAGTAATAGTGCATAGTGTCCTATATAGTAATACTGCCTAAATAGTGTCCCATACAGTAATAGTGCATAAATAGTGGCCCATACAGTAATATTACCTAAATAGTGTCCCATAAAGTAATAGTGCTTAGTGTCCCATATAGTAATAGTGCTTAAATAGTGTCCCATATAGTAATAGTGCCTAAATAGTGTCGCATACAGTAACATTACCTAAATAGTGTCCCATATAGTAATAGTGCCTAAATAGTGTCCCATACAGTAATAGTGCCTAAATAGTGTCCCATACAGTAACATTACCTAAATAGTGTCCTATATAGTAATAGTGCATAAATAGTGCCCTAAATGGTAATAGTGCCTAAATAGTGTCCCATACAGTAATAGTGCCTAATTAGTGTCCCATACAGTAACATTACCTAAATAGTGTCCCATATAGTAATAGTACATAGTGTCCTATATAGTAATAGTGCCTAAATAGTGTCCCATACAGTAACATTACCTAAATAGTGTCCCATATAGTAATAGTGCGTAAATAGTGTCCTATATAGTAATAGTGCCTAAATAGTGTCCTATATAGTAATAGTGCCTAAATAGTGTCCTCTACAGTAATAGTGCCTAAATAGTGTCCCATACAGTAATAGTGCCTAAATAGTGTCCCATACAGTAGCAGTACCTAAATAGTGTCCTATATAGTAATAGTGCCTAAATAGTGTCCCATATAGTAATAGTGCATAGTGTCCTATATTGTAATAGTGCCTAAATAGTGTCCCATACAGTAACAGTACCTAAATAGTGTCCTATATAGTAATAGTGCCTAAATAGTGTCCCATATAGTAATAGTGCATAAATAGTGCCCCATACAGTAATAGTGCCTAAATAGTGTCTCATACAGTAATAGTGCATAAATAGTGTCCCATACAGCAATAGTGCATAGTGTCCTATATAGTAATACTGCCTAAATAGTGTCCCATACAGTAATAGTGCATAAATAGTGTCCCATACAGTAACATTACCTAAATAGTGTCCTATATAGTAATAGTGCCTAAATAGTGTCCCATACAGTAATAGTGCCTAAATAGTGTCCCATATAGTAATAGTGCCTAAATAGTGTCCCATACAGTAATAGTGCCTAAATAGTGTCCAATATAGTAATAGTGCATAAATAGTGTCCCATACAGTAATAGTGCATAGTGTCCTATATAGTAATACTGCCTAAATAGTGTCCCATACAGTAATAGTGCATAGTGTCCTATATAGTAATACTGCCTAAATAGTGTCCCATACAGTAATAGTGCATAGTGTCCTGTATAGTAATACTGCCTAAATAGTGTCTCATACAGTAATAGAGCATAAATAGTGTCCCATACAGCAATAGTGCATAGTGTCCTATATAGTAATACTGCCTAAATAGTGTCCCATACAGTAATAGTGCATAAATAGTGTCCCATACAGTAACGTTACCTAAATAGTGTCCTATATAGTAATAGTGCCTAAATAGTGTCCCATACAGTAATAGTGCCTAAATAGTGTCCTATATAGTAATAGTGCATAAATATTGTTCCATACAGTAATAGTGCATAAATAGTGGCCCATACAGTAACATTACCTAAATAGTGTCCCATATAGTAATAGTGCGTAAATAGTGTCCTCTACAGTAATAGTGCCTAAATAGTGTCCCATATAGTGATAGTGCATAGTGTCCTATATTGTAATAGTGCCTAAATAGTATCCCATACAGTAATAGTGCATAAATAGTGTCCCATACAGTAACAGTACCTAAATAGTGTCCCATATAGTAATAGTGCCTAAATAGTGTCCTATATAGTAATAGTGCCTAAATAGTGTCTCATACAGTAACAGTACCTAAATAGTGTCCTATATAGTAATAGTGCCTAAATTGTGCCCAATACAGTAATAGTAGCTAGTGTCCCATACAGTAATGATGCCTAAATAGTGTCCCATATGGTAATAGTGCGTAAATGGTGCCCCTATTAATATTAGTGCCTCAGTCTCGCTACATGCAATAAAATGTCCTCTCCCTAATGCTCCATTTTTGGACCCCAGAGGAGATGAAGTGTCTGCTTGTATGGTAAACCTACCTACCCATGTCCTGAATTTTACCAGCTCACATAACTTCACACCAGAGAAACACATACATGCTAGCCACCTTAGGGAGAGACCCAAGTTGGGCTAAATGTAGCGGGACGAAAGAGACCGAAAAGCCCTCTACTTAAAGGAAATACATAGTGGATGCTTTCCTGAAACGGAAAGTACTTGCAAGCAGCATAATACAAAGAATAGCAGGTTTACCCAGAATCCTTTGCAGTAGGCGGAGCTATGCAAATCATCTCTTTCCACCCCTGTCTAATCCACAGCGCTTGGAACTGCCAAGCGTGCAATGCTGCGGATTAGTTTCTAAATTTACACAGCCAACCAATTCCTACCTGTGGACACGTGTTTCGGGCTTTAGGCCCTCATCAGCACAGGGCTGGAATTGGTTGGCTGTATGGAGTGGGGCTCGGTGAGCAAGCGATACATACATGCTAGCCACCTTAGGGAGAGACCCAAGTTGGGCTAAATGTAGCGGGACGAAAGAGACCGAAAAGCCCTCTACTTAAAGGAAATACATAGTGGATGCTTTCCTGAAACGGAAAGTACTTGCAAGCAGCATAATACAAAGAATAGCAGGTTTACCCAGAATCCTTTGCAGTAGGCGGAGCTATGCAAATCATCTCTTTCCACCCCTGTCTAATCCACAGCGCTTGGAACTGCCAAGCGTGCAATGCTGCGGATTAGTTTCTAAATTTACACAGCCAACCAATTCCTACCTGTGGACACGTGTTTCGGGCTTTAGGCCCTCATCAGCACAGGGCTGGAATTGGTTGGCTGTATGGAGTGGGGCTCGGTGAGCAAGCGATACATACATGCTAGCCACCTTAGGGAGAGACCCAAGTTGGGCTAAATGTAGCGGGACGAAAGAGACCGAAAAGCCCTCTACTTAAAGGAAATACATAGTGGATGCTTTCCTGAAACGGAAAGTACTTGCAAGCAGCATAATACAAAGAATAGCAGGTTTACCCAGAATCCTTTGCAGTAGGCGGAGCTATGCAAATCATCTCTTTCCACCCCTGTCTAATCCACAGCGCTTGGAACTGCCAAGCGTGCAATGCTGCGGATTAGTTTCTAAATTTACACAGCCAACCAATTCCTACCTGTGGACACGTGTTTCGGGCTTTAGGCCCTCATCAGCACAGGGCTGGAATTGGTTGGCTGTATGGAGTGGGGCTCGGTGAGCAAGCGATACATACATGCTAGCCACCTTAGGGAGAGACCCAAGTTGGGCTAAATGTAGCGGGACGAAAGAGACCGAAAAGCCCTCTACTTAAAGGAAATACATAGTGGATGCTTTCCTGAAACGGAAAGTACTTGCAAGCAGCATAATACAAAGAATAGCAGGTTTACCCAGAATCCTTTGCAGTAGGCGGAGCTATGCAAATCATCTCTTTCCACCCCTGTCTAATCCACAGCGCTTGGAACTGCCAAGCGTGCAATGCTGCGGATTAGTTTCTAAATTTACACAGCCAACCAATTCCTACCTGTGGACACGTGTTTCGGGCTTTAGGCCCTCATCAGCACAGGGCTGGAATTGGTTGGCTGTATGGAGTGGGGCTCGGTGAGCAAGCAGAGAAACACAAACATTTACAATAAGTTCTGCCTCTGACAACTTTCGGGGATGTAGACATTCCCCTCATTGTTTGATAGCCGCAAACACTTGTTTGTGTTATATCTTCAGGTACAGACCAAGGGATAGTACACAGCTATGGAGATCTCGGCAAATGGATCCCACCCAAAACCTACAGAAGACAGTGAACTGCGCAAAGTAGACAATGGAAATATCCAAAGGCCCCTGCAGAAAAATCAAAGCTTTCTGAAAAAAATTGACAATTTTCGAAAGAGTAAAAAAAATCTGAAAGCGAATGAAGAAAAAGAACCAATTTCTCCAGAAAAACTGGAACCGCAACTCGAAAAAGATCAGAATGTGAAATCCAGTAAACGTTCCATAAAGAGACAGAGCCGCGTAGATGAACCCGACTCTCCAGACAAGGCAGAAGCTTTTGGGTCTTTGGTGTTTAGACTAAGCAAGAAGAGCCCAAACAAGCTAGAGAAAAAAGAGGAACCCAGCTCTCCAGAAAATAAAGGACCTGAAGAAATGAGTTCTCTGGTGGACAAATTGAGGAGAAGTGTGAGAATGAAGAAGAAAGTAGACTACAACGGAGCTGAGAAGAATGCTACATTGGAGGAACCAAAGTGTGGTGACAAGGAGGAACCTCAGATGTTGTCAGGTAAGGTGGTCCAATGCTGTTGCTGGGATCTACTATCAAAATGGGCTGGTTCCTAAACTAATTGGTTCAGTTTTTGGCAACTTTTCTTTAGGTAGGTCAGACGTAACCTTTTGTGAAAGCCAACCTATTAAAGGAGGCAAATAAGTAGGATGTGTCTCGGGTATTGTCAATCCAATGTTGGCTTTGGAAAGTCCCTCTTAGTTAGGAAATTCCCATAACTATAATTTAATCATACTTTCCCCTAGCGATTAGTTGTGAGTGTGACTAAACCAGGCAACAAGTGTTGTGTTTTCCTGGAGCGCCCCCAGTGGAGAAGAGGTGCATTACACAGTCCTAATTTAAATCAATTTGTGTGTGGCATGGACACTCTGGCTCCTCCTGAGAGATACTCTTTGTAGCTGCACTATGCCATCATTTATAGATGAGGATCCTGAAAAGGCGGCGGAATTTTCTCTATTAATTCTTGGGATGAGCGAATCTGCAAAAATTCATATTTTCTGATTCGCTAGAATTCTTCCCACAAATTTAGTTTGAGTAAATAAGAAAATAGGGTAGGGGTCTCTCAACGGAACTATGAATGTAGGGTAAAAAATAAACCTACTCTCTTTTGGCCGTCACCTGTCTGGTTGCTCAGCTGTGCTCAGGTCTGAAGTTTTCTAGCGGCCGCCATGTTTGGTGTCTTTTGCGCTCACTAGGCTCCATAATGGCTTGATGAATGCCAAAGATGGTGACCACCAGAAAATGCCGAAAAAGTTGAGACTGGACTGGAGAGAGGCAGCTTGGTGAGACCCCTTCCTTTTTCTTTAGAATTCTGTGGTATAAAGGCTAGCTGACATTTTGCAACAAATGAGTCACAAGAACAAATTTCAGATCTAATTGTTTGGAAAACTAATTTAGTCTCGAATCAATTTGCTCATCTCTACATATATCCTTAAAAGCTTAGACTTAGACAAATCACAAGGAAGCGAATGCGTATCCTCCAAAAGCTGCGTCGTTATTACTGACTGTAAAATCCGCATTATGGTAGCTTCTACTTTGGATTTTCTTCATTGACTTTAACCCGGAAGCAAAAAAAAATCTGCAATCAAATCCGAGAGTTGTGGAATTTTTCAGCAGACTATGTGCAGATCCAGAGCAAATCCCGTACCTGCAAAATGGGTAGAAAATAAAAACAAAGTGTATTCTAACTTTACCAATTTTCTGCCACCCCTGCGCCAAACCCTTGGAGGAGAGCGGCAGAAAATTACCAAGGTGAGAATACAGATTTGTTTTATTTTTTACACTGTTTCCTAAACACGGATCCACAACAAAACTCAACATTTGCTGCAGGATCGGTGAAAGGCGAATGTTATCGATTTCTGTTTAGTAAGTACAGTTCATTGTATTTCAAGGTCCCCGGATAACTGTATAGACTTGTATGGAATGTAAAGTATGTGCAAAGAAGTCACAGTGAAGGTCTGCAGCGACCCGCAGAGAAAACACGCCCGATATCATCATTAAAATCTAATCAAAAACATGCCAAAGAATTGTCGAAAACCATAAATTCTTACAAAACTGCGCGCCTTTTAGAAGCGGTACATAGGGCATGTTCACATTGATTTTTTTATGTGTTCTTTTTCATCTGAAAAATAAACATCTAAAAAACGCTTCTAAAAGACACGTGTTTTCAATGTTTTTTATTTTTTGTTAAAATACACTTTTAGTTTTTCACTATTTTGAGGTTAGATTGTGCATGGTCTGGTGATCAAGTGATTGCAGGTTCTAATCCCCGAAGAAAACTAATAAAAATTGCAAGAAATCTGATACAATTAAAAAAGCAAGAATTTTTTTTAAATCACTCTGCTTTTTGCCAAATATACTGTAAATCTAAATGTGCACCCCATCTTGACTGATAAAAACAGAAATCTAGTAATTTTTGCAAATTTATTAAAAAGAAAAACTGAACATGGTCATAAGTATTCAGACCCTTTGCTCAGTGTTGAGTAGAAGCACAGTCATGAGTCTTCTTGGGAATGGTGCAACAAGTTTTTCACAACTGGATTTGGGGATCCTCTGCCATTCTTCCTTGAAGATCCTCTCCAGTTCCGTCAGGTTGGATGGTGAATGTTGATGGACAGCCATTTCCAGGTCTCTCCAGAGATGCTCAATTGGGTTTAGGTCAGGGCTCTGGCTGGGCCAGTCAAGAATGGTCAAACAGTTGTTCTGAAGCCGCTCCTTTGTTATTTTAGCTGTGTGCTTAGGGTCATTGTCATGTTGGAAGGTGAACCTTCAGTCAAGTCTGAGGTCCAGAGCACTCTGGAAGAGGTTTTCACCCAGGATATCCCTGTACTTGACCACATTCATGTTTCCTTCAATGACAACCAGTTGTCCTGTCCCTGCAGCTGAAAAACACCCCCATAACATGATGCTGCCACCACCATGTTTCACTGTTGGGATTGTATTGGGCAGGTGAGGAGCAGTGCCTGGTCTTCTCTACACATACCAATTAGAATGATCACCAAAAAGGTCTATCTTCATCTAATCAGACCAGAAAATCTTATTTCCCATAGCCTGGGAGTCCTTCATGTGTATTTTTTAGCAAACTCTATGAGGGCTTTCATATGTCTTGCACTCCTTCTCCACTCATGGTTAGTGGTTGAGTGAAGCCATTTATTGTCAAACTACTGTGTTTTCTCTTTTTAAATCATAATGTTAATCCAAAACATCCAAA